>NC_051425.1:15710751-15718251 GCF_015228065.2 Penaeus monodon | reverse complement strand
GAAACTTTTTTTTTTTTCGCGATTTGTAAATGACGTCATTATGCGTTATCAGAAAGCCAATGATTTTTTCTTTCTTTTATTTGATGCAAAGATTAAACTTTCAATTTTCTAGAATGTGTGCACTCGCGGGAAAGTTCTTTCCCAAGAATCTTAAGCTATTCAGAAATTTGTGTACGCAAGCACACACACACAAACGCACAGACGCGCGCACACACAACAAAACACCACACACACACAACACACACAACACGCAACACACACCACACACACACCCCACACACACAAAACACACACACACACATTATTATTGCTATCATTATTATAGCTAATGTTAATACTGTTATAATTATTCTCACCATCTCATTTGTTACTATAATCAGTATCGTTGTTTTTATCATTCTTATCATCATCTTTTTATTATTATCATTATTAATCGTTATTGCAGATTCTGAATAAAAGTTTTCCGCCAGTGGCACCCATTCTAGAAAAATGAAGTTAATTTTTGCTATCAAAAAAAAGAAACAGTGGCTTTCTGATAACGCATAATGACGCCATTTACATTTCGCGAGGAAAATAATAATAATAATAATAATAATAATAATAAAAATATAATAATTAATAATTAAAAATTTAAGTATTATTGTTATTCTTATTATTATTACTACATCATTATGATATTCGTTGTCATTATCGTCATTATTATTATTATTATGTAAATTGCCTTTCAAATCACTGGTAGATTGTAAACCGACGTGTAAATCGGGGAAGCTGATTATTACCAATAATCAAAGGTTCCTCGTTCTGTTCCTACTCAGTACTCTAATACTCTCCTCAATATCCTGGCTGTCCCTAATAATTTTTTTTTTTTTTTTTTTTTTTTTTTTTGTGCGAAGTGGATCTTTAGCTCTATTTCGATTTGTTCCATAAATTTCTTAAAAGTTTGTGTAACACTTCCCAGGGCTCCAAGCCTTTGGTTTTCCCGTTTGATGTCCTGATATTTTTCATTTTTTTCTTTTTCTTTTTCATCTATTCTCTTGTCTCCAGGGTTTGGCAAACATCATATTATTGCAGACTTCTCAACCTTATCAACAATGACAATACGGGCCTTCTTGCTTCGATGGTGTGATCACATTGAATATTCATGTCCCAAAGAAGCTTATGAGTGGTATTTTCCGAGACTGTTTTCTGGGCTGTGTTCGTACCACTGATCAGACTTTCCAAGCATAAACTTTTCACAAAGTTTCCAAAGAATCATTTTTGCGACATTATCGTGTCTCCTTTTATAATGCGTTTAATCCAGCTTCTTGCACTTAAATAACTATATGACTCACAGTTTTCCCCTTTTTTTACATAATCTACATGCCGGGGAATCACCTGATTATCAATGTTATACTTTATATAGTTTGTTCTGATAGCTTGCTCTTGAGCGCGCATATCAACGCTTTCCTGTAGTTATTTTCCATCAGACTTTCTCATCCAAAATCCAGGTTTTGTCTTTATCCGTTTTTTTACAGGCATATCACTAACAACTGACTGTACATTTGTTTCCCCAGCCAGGCCTTCATTCTCTTTTCTCTCATCGATTTTTTAAAAGTCTCTTTACTACAACTTTTTTTAGATTCCAAAATACCGACATCTTTGACACCTTGCAACAATCTCTCATTAGAATGTTTGAGGTACCATCCAGGTGTTGTCTGCAGTTTTGATAACATTTTTCGCAGTTCATCAATCCTCTTCCACCATCCTTTCTACTAAGATATAATCTACTCACTTTTTGGATCAACCCTTATGCCATAGTAAGCAATTTTCTGGTGTTTCTGTCTAATTCCTTTATTTCTTTTACATTCCATTTCAAAATCCCATCCCCATACCTTCAAAATGCAACTGCCCAAGTGTTTATTGTTTTTATCTTTTTTACCATTTTAGTTTAGACTCCAGTTTTAACCTCACTCACGTTTGTACTCTTTTACAATTGAAGTTTCATTTCATTTTTAAAATCTTATCACTTTCCAGTATCCCAAGGTACTTATAGCCTTCTCCATCAATAGCTTTCATGAATTTCCCATCTGGCAGCAATACACCTGTGCTTCAAACCCAAATTTTCCTCTGTTTTGCACTGTCTTTACAAGAGAATCAATTTGGTCATGAGATTTTGAA
Organism: Penaeus monodon; assembly: GCF_015228065.2. Classification (NCBI taxonomy): domain Eukaryota; kingdom Metazoa; phylum Arthropoda; class Malacostraca; order Decapoda; family Penaeidae; genus Penaeus; species Penaeus monodon. Next base: position 15,716,094 of record NC_051425.1, on the reverse strand, counting down.
AATACTTTAAATCATCCATGAATAAATGATTTAACTTCGTAACCTTATTACCCAACTCGTAATGAAAATTTACTTTCCTCAGCACCATAGTGAGAGGTATCATGCATATAAAAAAAAGTGGTGATAAACTATCCCCCTGGAAGATTCCTCTTCTAATGTTTAACTTCGCCTAAAGAACCCCCCGATGATGTTAATTCCAATTCCAGTTGTTCATGGGTGCTACTCAAAACCCTTTTAATATTATCAGCAGCTCCAAACAAACCCAGGCATCTCTAATCCAATTGTGGGATCATACTATAAGCTTTTCGATAATCTACCTATGCCATAGCAAGGTTGGTGTGCTCCTTTTGCAGTCCTTTTAGTACTGCCTTGTCTATTAACAGCTGATCCTTGGTCCCTCTGGTCTTTTCTCTACAGCCCTTCTTTTCCTCAGGCAAAAGTTTCTCTTCCTCTAAGAAGTCATGGAGATAATCAGACATAATACCTGTAAAGAGCTTCCCACATTATCGGTAAACAAGAAATTGGTCGTATTGGCTACAGCGGTACCTTTGTTATATTATTATTATATTATTATTATTATTATTATTTTATTATTATTATCATTACTATAATAATTATTTTCATTACCATATTTATCATCATAATTGATATTATCATTATTATCTTCATCATCATTATTATCATTATCATTATTACTACTATTATTATTATCATTATCATTATTACTAATATTATTATGATTTGCATTATTATTACTATATTATTATTATTATCATCATTATTATTACTATTATCATTATTATCATCATTATCATCCTCATCATTATCACAATCATTATCATTCTATTGCTATTATCACTATCAACACAGAATAGACGTAGCTTCCTTGACGACGATGTTCCCCCTCCATCGCTAACACGTCGCGCACCTTGCAGCCAAAGAGACTGCCAGCAAGACGAGTTGCAAGCCCCACGAGAACAGTGGAACGAGCGGCCGCAACACTGGAGGAACCTCTTTGTTGCACGGCGCTCCACCCGCGACAGTTTCTATCCAGATTGTCCAAATTGTGGAATCTATTAATTTCTGTCATCGATGTGGCAGCTCAGTCCTTGCAATCTGCAAAGCACATGTGTGGCTAAAGATCACTCATAGATAATTATATGATTTGTATGTTATGTGTTATATAGTACATGAGTGCGTGGCAGAATGACATGAGGTTAGACTTTAAGATAGGAGTCGCTAAAAATAAATTCCTTTAGTTCTGTAAAAAAAAAAAAATGTTTTGCTGAAAGCAATTTTTAAAACAAATTTTAATTTTTTTTTAATGGGTATAAATAGGGAGGGGAAGAAGAGGGGGGAAAGAAGGGGAAAAAAAAAGGAGAAAAAAAAAAAAAAATTTCCGTAAAAAGGGCAAAAATATAAACAGAAACTGAAAGGGGAAAAAAAGAAAAGAAGAGAGAGAGAAAAGAGAAGAAGAGAGAGTAAAGAGAGATAGAGAGAGAGGAAAGAAGAAAAAAGGGGAAAAAGAAAGAAAAGGGAAACATAAAAGAGAGGGAGAGAGAGAAGAGAGAAAAAGAGAGAGAGAGAGGGAAGAGAGAGAGAAGAGAGAGAGAGAGAAAGGGGAGAAAAGAAAAGGAAAAAAAGGAAAAGTAGGAAAAGAAAGGTAGAGGAAGAGAGATAGAGGAAAGAGAGAGAAGAGGAGATAAAAAACAGAAAAAAAAGGAGAGATATAAAAAAAATAAAAAAGGATAAAATGAAAGAAAAAGAAAAAAGCAAAAAAGGGGAAGAGAAGAAAAGAGGAAAAAGGAATATATGAGGGAGAAAGAAAAAAAAGGGGGGAAAGAGAAAAACATAAAATAGAGGAGAGAGAGGAGGAGAATAAGAAAATGAAAAATATAGAGAAAAAAAAGGGGGAAAGAAAAAAAGAGAGAGGAGAGAGGGAGAGAGAGAGGGGAAAAGGGGAGAGAGAAGAGAAGGTTAAAAGGCTCTACCCTTTATAAAAATGGTGAACAAGGGTTTATACTTTTTAACGCCGACTCTTTATTTTGGAGTTGACACCACAAGTATACAAATCGAGACTGTCTTTTTGGGTTATACGGGGGGTCGCGGTCGGTCACTTCCCCGGGAGGGAGGCAGGGCTATGCCCTTCCCGCGCTGGTCGCGGGCACAGACTCCCCGGGCCCTGGTCTTTTCCGGTATAATAGTGACCGTTCCAGCTGGAGGAGCATACAGCAGCTCGGGAAACATAGGGGGGAGCGGGTGAGGTCACTGGCTCCGTTCTACCTGATCCTCCACTGTACATTGCCACCACCTCTCACGCCCCCCCGCCTCGAGGGGTCGTAGATTTGCCCAAGGGGCCCAAACCGGGGGCTGGTCCTCGTTCTCGGTGCCTTGTCCTGGGCACTTGTGGCTGCTCGTCCTGTGTCCTCTCCCCCTGCCCTGGTGAAATCTGCTCGTCCTCGATGTCCACCGCCCCTCGAAAGTCCGCACAGGTCCTCCTTGATTTGAGTTTGGGCTTAACCTCCTCGTATCCTGGCCCGGGGCCTAACTCGGGGGCTCCTCGTCCACAGGGTCCTCAAGTCTCGGTCCAGGTCCTTCTCCCCCCCCCCCGTCCACACGTTCCTGTAATCTTCGTCCGGATCTACGGGCGGGGGGCAGGGGCGGCATCCGGGGGGCTGATTCTGGTTACGAGCCCCTGGATTGCCGGATCTGCAGGCGTCCGCCAGGCACAGCATTCGGGGCATGGTACCGCGGCAAAGGTCGGGTTTTCCCCTGGTCTACGGGGGTCGGGCAGGAAAACCCCCCCGCCCATTATTGGACGATTAACCCCTTTTCGACAAAAAATTTTGGCCCCGCGGGCCTAGGGGCGTTTTCGATGACGCCCTTCCCACGGACCTAAGGGTCCTCTTCGGTTCCCGTGTCGGTCCATGCAATAAAAGTCGGGGAGCCAGATCATCACGTAAGGGCCAGAGTAAGAAAAAAAGAAAGGCAACAGAGAAGAGGGGGTGGTAATTACCACTAGCCGGTTTTTTCTAAAAATTTTACGGTTTTTTTTTATGTTGGTTTTTAATTTTTTCGTCTTTTTTTTTTCATTTTGGTTTTATTTTCAAAAGGTAAGAAGAAAAAAAAGAAGAGGGAGTGTCATAGGGTCGCATAGACCATTTGAACTACCAACCCTCTCCGTGATATGGAAAAATAAGGGAACGACTCGGGATCCCCCAAATCTATTTTAACCTAGTCTCACACAGATAAAAATAGATTAAATTGTACACAGACAGCGACAACAAAATCGGGCTAAAGAGATAAATCTTTACGCCGGCACTAAGACAATGAAAAGGGCAGTGTTTTTTCCTGGTGTGTGAGTGGCTGAATGTGGTGTGTATGCTGTGTGAGTGCAGCTATCTTAATGAGAGGGAAGCGAGAGTGACCTCACACAGGAAAGAATACAAAAACGAAAATTACGTTCACTATAACAAAAACTGAAGTAAATTAGCAATGCTAGCTATTTTAAAATTTTTTAAACCCCCATTTAATTTAACATATAATGATATGCGACAGAATGACGCATGAATGAATGGTGAATGAAAAAAAAAATTTCCCAATTTTTTTTTTTTTTAAGAAAACTTTCGGGGTCAGAAATCGAACGGGCCGAGGTACTGCTGCTTTTCACTCATACTTCAATAAAAAACCCAAAAACGGGGGGTTAAAAACCTTTGAAAGCGACTCGAGCCCGGAATATAAAATTCCTGCTCTCTTTTTGCGTATCGTAAGGGGGCTCGCAAATTTCCGAAGGGTATATAAATTTTACGAAAACACAAAACCCTTTGGGGGTACCCAAAACGCAAGGGCTTGAGGAGGGTGAGAAAAGGGTGGGTTTAATAAGCGAATAAAAAATTCTACTTTAAACCCCAGTCCTACATTAATTAACGGACGTAACCGCGGGGCACACCCCACTCAAAAGGGAGCCGAAAAGAACGAATAAAATTCGGTTTTTTGCACCTTTTTCGAACGACGGAGCGCAGATCTTTAGGCTTTTTACGCAACCCCGGGGGCAATATCGGGCAATCCTGTGCATATGATATGGGGAAGATCCTACGCTATTCCAAAAAAAATACAATTTTTTTTACCTCTTCGCTCTAGCGCCGATAGAACTTCACCAAAAGCCATGTAACAAGATATGTTTGTTCCAAATAGAGGGGAAACCCTGGTCATCTACCCTACCCCACGCCCCCCCGACCGGGGAAAAAAAAAGTAGGCAGGGCAAAACCTTTTTTTTAATCCAAAGTGACCGCAAAAGAAAGAAAAGGGAAGGGCAGGTCGGGCGGGGGTTTGGGACGGAAAAAAAATGAATATTCGTAATAAGAAAATCACAACGCTTAAATTCGTTGCAGATAAAAAATAAATCTCTAAAAAAAGAGAGAAATAATTAATTTCTTAAATAAAAAACGAATTCATGTTTATTGATCACATACCGATCGCACGAAAAAACGTCTGAGGGGGAAGAAAATGGGGAAAGGCCTTTGCTGTCATTAGCACCTTTTAACCCAACAAAAAAACAAAGCTTACACATGTATGGAGAAGGAAGGGGGAAAAAAATAAAAAAAGGGGCCCAAACGGTACTTACGGGTTTTTTTTTTTTAGCCTGCTTGAAGCGGTCGAGCGGATTTTCTTCGGGGTGGGTGTCCGTGTTTCATGCCAAAAGAAGAAAAGGCCCCCCCCTGCCACCAAATTTAAAAACCCTTTTTTCCCTTTGTACAATGGTGAAAAAAGAGGGTGTTTTAAAATTTTTAACGGCCTGACTCTTTTTTTCTGAGAGTTGACACCAGAATATACGAAATCGAGACATGTCTATATCTGGTTTTCTGGGTCGCGGTCAGGGGCCTTGCCCGGGGGAGGCGAGGGCTATGCCTTACCCGCTGGGGCCTTTTGGGACGGACTCCCCGAGCCTAGGTCCCCTTCTCGGGGATAAGTATGACCGTTCCCGCTGGAGGAGCGTAGCACAGCTGCAGGGAAACATAGGGGGGGAGCGAGGTGAGGTCACTGGGTCCTCTGCTACACTGTCCTCCACTGTACAGAAAAGAGAGAGAAGGGGGAGAGAGAGAGAGAAGAGGGAGAGAGAGAAGAGTGGAGAGAAGAGAGAGGGAGAGGAGGAGAGAGAGGAGGAGAGAGAGAGGAAAAGAAAAAAGAAAGAGAGAGAGAAGAGGAAAGAAGAGGGGAAGAGAAGGAAGAAGAAAGGGGGGAGAGGAGAAGAGAAGGAAGAGAGAAGAGAGGGGGGGGAGAGAAGAGGGGTAGAGGAAGGAGGAGAGAGAAGAAGAAGAGGAAGAGGGAAAAAGGAAAGAAAGA
>NC_051425.1:15698918-15701418 GCF_015228065.2 Penaeus monodon | reverse complement strand
TAATTATTATTGTTATTCTTATTATTATTACTATCATCATTATGATTATCGTTGTCATTATCGTCATTATTATTATTATTATGTAAATTTGCCGTTCAAATCACTGGTAGATTGTAAACCGACGTGTAAAGCGGGGAAGCTGATTATTACTAATAATCAAAGGTTCCTCGTTCTGTTCCTACTCAGTACTCTAATACTCTCCTCAATATCCTGGCTGTCCCTAATAATGTTTTTTTTTTTTTTTTTTTGTGCGAAGTGGATCTTTAGCTCTATTCCGATTTGTTCCATAAATTTCTTAAAAGTTTGTGTAACACTTCCCAGGGCTCCAAAGCCTTTGGATTTCCCGTTTGATGTCCTGATATTTTTCATTTTTTTCTTTTTCTTTTTCATCTATTCTCTTGTCTCCAGGGATGGCAACATCAATAATTATTGCAGACTTCTCAACCTTATCAACAATGACAATATCGGGCCTTCTTGCTTCGATGGTGTGATCACATTGAATATTCATGTCCCAAAGAAGCTTATGAGTGGTATTTTCCGAGACTGTTTCTGGGCTGTGTTCGTACCACTGATCAGACCTTTCCAAGCATAAACTTTTCACAAAGTTTCCAATGAATCATTTTTGCGACATTATCGTGTCTCCTTTTATAATGCGTTTAATCCAGCTTCTTGCACTTACTAACTATATGACTCACAGTTTCTCCCCTTTTTTTACATAATCTACATGCCGGGGAATCACCTGACTTATCAATGTTATACTTTATATAGTTTGTTCTGATAGCTTGCTCTTGAGCAGCGCATATCAACGCTTCTGTAGTTATTTTCACATCAGACTTTCTCATCCAACTCCAGGTTTTGTCTTTATCCGTTGTTACAGGCATATCACTAACAAACTGACTGTACATTTGTTTCCCCAGCCAGGCCTTCATTCTCTTTTCTCTCATCGATTTTTTAAAAGTCATCTTTACTACAACTTTTTTCAGATTCCAAAATACCGACATCTTTGACACCTTGCAACAATCTCTCATTAGAATGTTTGAGGTACCATCCCAGGTTGTTGTCTGCAGTTTTGATAACATCTTCGCAGTTCATCAATCCTCTTCCACCATCCTTTCTACTAAGATATAATCTACATCACTTTTTGGATCAAACCCTTATGCATAGTAAGCAATTTTCTGGTGTTTCTGTCTAATTCCTTTATTTCTTTTACATTCCATTTCAAAATACCATCCCCATACCTTCAAAATGCAACTGCCCAAGTGTTTATTGTTTTTATCTTGTTTTTACCATTTAGTTTAGACTCCAGTATTAACCTCACTCTACGTTTGTACTCTTTTACAAATTGAAGTTTCATTTCATTTTTAAAAATCTTATCACTTTCCAGTATCCCAAGGTACTTATAGCCTTCTCCATCAATAGCTTTCATGAATTTCCCATCTGGCAGCAATACACCTGTGCTTCTAACAAATTTTCCTCTGTTTTGCACTGTCTTTACAATAGAATCAATTTGGTCATGAGATTTTGCAAATAACTTTAAATCATCCATGAATAATAAATTATTTAACTTCGTAACCTTATTACCCAACTCGTAATGAAAATTTACTTTCCTCAGCACCATAGTGAGAGGTATCATGCATATAACAAAAAAGTGGTGATAAACTATCCCCCTGGAAGATTCCTCTTCTAATGTTAACTTCGCCTAAAGAACCTCCCGATGATGTTAATTCCAAATTCCAGTTGTTCATGCTGCTACTCAAAACCCTTTTAATATTATCAGCAGCTCCAAACAACTCTAGGCATTCTCTAATCCAACTATGTGGGATCATACTATAAGCTTTTCGATAATCTACCTATGCCATAGCAAGGTTGGTGTGCCTCCTTTTGCAGTCCTTGAGTACTGCCTTGTCTATTAACAGCTGATCCTTGGTCCCTCTGGTCTTTTCTCTACAGCCCTTCTGTTCCTCAGGCAATAGTTTCTCTTCCTCTAAGAAGTCATGGAGATAATCAGACATAATACCTGTAAAGAGCTTCCACATTATCGGTAAACAAGAAATTGGTCGGTATTGGCTACAGCGGTACCTTTGGTTATTATTATTATTATTATTATTATTATTATTATTATTATTATTATCATTACTATAATAATTATTTTCATTACCATATTTATCATCATAATTGATATTATCATTATTATCTTCATCATCATTATTATCATTATCATTATTTTTATCCTTTTGTTGTTATTATTTCATTGCTTTTATTATTCTTATCGCTATCGCTAATATTATCATTCTGTTATTATCATTATTACTACTATTATTATTATCATTATCATTATTACTAATATTATTATGATTTGCATTATTATTACTATATTATTATTATTATCATCATTATTATTACTATTATCATTATTATCATCATTATCATCCTCATCATTATCACAATCATTATCATTCTATTGCTATTAATCACTAGCTACCACAGATGTACGAGACTG
>NC_051425.1:15696491-15698818 GCF_015228065.2 Penaeus monodon | reverse complement strand
CCCTTAAGTAGCACCTCATCTTTGCCCTCGCAATGTGGCCCCGTTGGGAAAAGTGGGATAGTTCCAGCCAACCTGTGGCCTGTTAGCATGGGTCATAAAATTTTGTCCCCCTTCGTGCGGGACCATATCAGCCACCTCATCTGAAAAGGGTAGTCTGGGGGTGGACTGATAATGAGTGTCTCTCAGGCTGTATGGCGTATAGATTTCACATGTGGTACTGCGGGTCTCCCACCACTCCGGGCCCAAATAACCGTACTGCTTGCTCTCTGCAGCATGGAGTTCGAGGCCCATGACTGAGGGGCTGGGGGATCACTAGACGCTCATAGCCCTGCTCGAAAGTCACATGGTCCTGTGTGACTGCCACCTGTCTCTTACTTGTAGAAGGGGCGAAAGCTTGGTAATTCTTGTAGTGTTCGTTCCTTAAGACAGAAGAGCCGTGAGTTGGCCACATCAGTAAGCGCTTTGTCCCCGCTTTGTCAAGGATGGTGGTCAGTGATGATGGTTGAGATTTGGACAACCCAACGGAAAGTCTTGGTTTTTGGAGCCACCAAGCCACTGCTAAACTTACCCCTCTACCGCTGCATAGCCGCCTTCGGCGGCGGTAAGATGGCGGCTGCCGCATAGGGCCCAGAGCCCCTCCTTTGGCAGCAGATACAATACTGCTGCAGGATGAGATCCGATCCCTCCCTACTCCAGTCTGTGATGGCTACGTGGACGGTCTTGTCATATTACGCTAAGTCATTTTGGCAAGCTTGGCATTGGCGTCCTGAACTTGGTGAAACTTTTTCCTACTTGTTCGTCTCATTACTCTCCATGGTAAAGGCATCATTGTAAGTCTTGTGGCAACTTACTGTGCCCGGGACACACTGTTTGCCGTCCTGCAGCTACAAATGGATAAGGTGGAAGTGGTATGTACAACCTCAGCTCCTTGCATGCGCCCATGATAGGAACAGTACCTTACTAGAGGATACAAAGTATACCTCTTGCCTTGTAGAGAGGCCCCCCCAAATTTGATGCGGCACACACATGAACCAAGGACTTCAGGTGAGGTCCGCGACCCTCCCCCAGGCCAACCCGCTTCTGCAGCGCAAAGGTTTAATGTTCAATCTTTTCAATAGATTTCCCCTGCGAGACAGTTGTGCACCGGTGTCTGCCACGGCGGCGGCCTGGTGCTCGCCCGCTCTCATGTACCATGGTTACCCTCACCATGGTTGGCGGAGACACTGGGGCTTGCAATCCTTACGACTCCTGAGACGGAATTGACGGGCGTGGGGCTACTCTGGCGCTTCGATCCCCTGCAACATCTCATAAAGTGGCCTCGCTTTCGACAATTCAGGCAACTTGCATTCCTGGCCGGGCATGAGGTTTTGTCTGGGGCGCGTGTCATGCCAGTGTTCACAGAGCCATGAGAGTTTACCAAGAAGCAGCAGCATCGGGTGTTGCTATCCTCCTTTCCAGTGTATGCGGTGCCAGCCCCATGACTTTGTTTCCTGCCATGAGCTACGCCTCGCGGTGTCTTCGCGGACCGCCTCATATGAGCAACACATGGTCCTAAGGGTATCAACATTGTTTATTGAGTCACACATTTGGTACACATGTTGTTTCAACACTGCAGCACTTAGACCAACTGTAAGCTTTTTCAGCAGCAAATATTCGGTAATATTGGTACTGCATTGAAGGTTACTGAAACCCACAATCACTAGCATTTTGCGCACACCTTGTAAAAAATCACTGACACTCTCTTCCTGTCATTGTCACATGTTAAAGAACTCCTACCACTGCACTGCCTGGTTGGAGCAACGAAACACCAGTTTCCTATGGCGTCCAACGCCTCTTTTGCGTTAATACACTCCATTCGTCAAATGTAAATTTGTCGTCCACGGCTCGCTGCAAGGCAGGGACACAGAGGAGTCTGATGTGATGAGCCGCTTCCTATGGGGGCCACCTGCACAAGAGGAGCCAACATTCCATGGATCGCCTCCATGACTTGAAGGCTGCAGGCGACATCTCCAGGTCGCATTTTTCTGGGGCGGCTGAGAGAGGCACCCGGGACGCGGGTCCTCTTGGCCCGCGCGCGCTAAGGCTAGCCATGTCTGACTGCCGTGTCGTGATGGCATTCTGCTGGGCTGCGATTGTCTGCCTCGCCTCCTGGAGCAGCGACATGAGGCTACGAGGGACAGCAGGCATCGGCGCTCTTGGCGTCGAGTGAGGAGTAAACCAGCGATAGAGGCATCTCAGATTAGTAAGTCCTTTATGATCAGAGCGCCATGTACGAGGTCTCAGGATAAAGGAGATACAGGTTCACGTGGTATTTCTTTATTGACCGA
>NC_051425.1:15676491-15688991 GCF_015228065.2 Penaeus monodon | reverse complement strand
GTGGGTGTGGTTGGGGGTGGTGTGTGTGGTTGTGTGTTGTATATATTATATAATATATATATATATATATATATATATTATATATATAATATATATATATCTTATAATATATATATGTTTTATTGTTTTTGCTATCTTTATTGTAGTTAATGTTGATATTGCTATATTCATTCTTATTATCTTCTCTTATTATTATAATCATTATTATTGTTCTTGTTATGACTATTGTTGTTATCTTCATTATTAATCATTATCATCATCATCATCATTATTATTATTATTACTATTATATTATTATTATTATTATTATTATTATTATTTTATTATTTTTATTAATCATCATCATCATCAATCATTTCTTTACGTCTTACTTTACTATTACTATTATTATTATTCAAACAATTACTTAATATATATATATATATTAATTATATATTTTAAATATATATATTATATAATAATATAATTATTTTTTTTTTTTATATGTATGTGTTTAATATTTATATATTTTTATATATATATATATATATATATAATATATATATATATAATATATATATATTATAATATATGCTATGCAGTACATTTATTATCACAAATTTTAATGAATATATATTTTTTAAAATATTATATAATTATATAAATAATAATTTTATAAAATAATATATATATGTATTATATACAATATATATATATTTATATTAAATATAAATTATATAATATTATATAAATATATATATATTAATATATATATATAATTTTAATTATATTATATATATTATTATTTAATATTGTTTGTGGGTGTGTTGTGTGTGTGTGTTGTGTGTGGTGGTGTGTGGTTTTGTGATATATTTTTAGTACAACCACACAAACAACACCCACACACACACACACACAACCACACACACACACACACACCACCACACACCACACACACACACACACACGTGTGTCATAGATAGATAATGTTGAGAGAGTAAAGAGAGATAGAGGTGAAACCAAGAAAAAAGAAAAGAAAAGTAGGGGGTTTGTTAGTGGAAACAAGGTGATTAAATTTAAAATCAAGCTTTTTTCCTCCTTTTTTCCAAATGAAAGGCGGTAAACAATGGAGTTTTAGGCAACAAAGCCATGTTTTCTTATCGCATGACTCCATTTTCGTCTCCATTATGGTCGTAATGCTAATGCTATAACCAAAGGTTCCTCGACCTTACGGACACGTAACGGTCGCTCATTAGCTAACCCTTAAAAGACTCTGGTAGATTTTATTTTTTTTCTTCTGTTTTGAAAATTAAACCTTATTAGAGAATCTGTGTTGTTTATGTAAAAAGGAGAACGAGTCCTTATATCATGAATAGTATTTTTGCCAATTGGTTAAACGATCTTGTTAAGACGCGTTTTGCTTGTAGTGTGAAAAAAAATATGACAATAATAATGAACTTCGTGTGATGCATTAATTATCGGAGGCTTTATAAAGTATATACGTTAACGGTTCATTCTCGTACAAGGAACTACTTTTTTTTAATGTGTTTACTTCATGAGTTGTGTGTACTTATTTTCTTATTCTTTCTGTGCCTTTGAACGTTTTTTTTTTTTTCGCGATTTGTAAATGACGTCATTATGCGTTATCAGAAAGCCAATGATTTTTTCTTTCTTTTATTTGATAGCAAAGATTAACTTTCAATTTTCTAGAATGTGTGCACTCGCGGGAAAGTTCATTCAAGAATCTTAAGCTATTCAGCAATGGGGTACGCAAGCACACACACACACGCACAGACGCGCGCACACACACACCCCACACAACACACACACACACACACGCACACACACACACACACACACACACACACACACACACACACACACACACACATTATTATTGCTATCATTATTATAGCTAATGTTAATACTGTTATAATTATTCTCACCATCTTCATTTGTTACTATAATCAGTATCGTTGTTTTTATCATTCTTATCATCATCTTTATTATTATTATCATTATTAATCGTTATTGCAGATTCTGAATGAAGTTTTCCGCCAGTGCACCCATTCTAGAAAAACGATGAAGTTAATTTTTGCTATCAAATAAAGAACAGTGGCTTTCTGATAACGCATAATGACGCCATTTACATTTCGCGAGGAAAATAATAATAATAATAATAATAATAATAATAATAATAATTAATAATTATAATAATAATTATTATTGTTATTCTTATTATTATTACTATCATCATTATGATTATCGTTGTCATTATCGTCATTATTATTATTATTATGTAAATTTGCCGTTCAAATCACTGGTAGATTGTAAACCGACGTGTAAAGCGGGAAGCTGATTATTACCAATAATCAAAGGTTCCTCGTTCTGTTCCTACTCAGTACTCTAATACTCTCCTCAATATCCTGGCTGTCCCTAATAATGTTTTTTTTTTTTTTTTTTTTTTTTTGTGCAAGTGGATCTTTAGCTCTATTCCGATTTGTTCCATAAATTTCTTAAAAGTTTGTGTAACACTTCCCAGGGCTCCAAAGCCTTTGGATTTCCCGTTTGATGTCCTGATATTTTTCATTTTTTTCTTTTTCTTTTTCATCTATTCTCTTGTCTCCAGGGATGGCAACATCAATAATTATTGCAGACTTCTCAACCTTATCAATAATGACAATATCGGGCCTTCTTGCTTCGATGGTGTGATCACATTGAATATTCATGTCCCAAAGAAGCTTATGAGTGGTATTTTTCCGAGACTGTTTCTGGGCTGTGTTCGTACCACTGATCAGACTTTCCAAGCATAAACTTTTCACAAAGTTTCCAATCAATCATTTTTGCGACATTATCGTGTCTCCTTTTATAATGCGTTTAATCCAGCTTCTTGCACTTACTAACTATATGACTCACAGTTTCTCCCCTTTTTTTACATAATCTACATGCCGGGGAATCACCTGACTTATCAATGTTATACTTTATATAGTTTGTTCTGATAGCTTGCTCTTGAGCAGCGCATATCAACGCTTCTGTAGTTATTTTCACATCAGACTTTCTCATCCACTCCAGGTTTTGTCTTTATCCGTTGTTACAGGCATATCACTAACAAACTGACTGTACATTTGTTTCCCCAGCCAGGCCTTCATTCTCTTTTTCTCTCATCGATTTTTTAAAAGTCATCTTTACTACAACTTTTTTCAGATTCCAAAATACCGACATCTTTGACACCTTGCAACAATCTCTCATTAGAATGTTTGAGGTACCATCCCAGGTTGTTGTCTGCAGTTTTGATAACATCTTCGCAGTTCATCAATCCTCTTCCACCATCCTTTCTACTAAGATATAATCTACATCACTTTTTGGATCAAACCCTTATGCATAGTAAGCAATTTTCTGGTGTTTCTGTCTAATTCCTTTATTTCTTTTACATTCCATTTCAAAATACCATCCCCATACCTTCAAATGCAACTGCCCAAGTGTTTATTGTTTTTATCTTGTTTTTACCATTTAGTTTAGACTCCAGTATTAACCTCACTCTAACGTTTTTTACTCTTTTACAAATTGAAGTTTCATTTCATTTTTAAAAATCTTATCACTTTCCAGTATCCCAAGGTACTTATAGCCTTCTCCATCAATAGCTTTCATGAATTTCCCATCTGGCAGCAATACACCTGTGCTTCTAACAAATTTTCCTCTGTTTTGCACTGTCTTTACAATAGAATCAATTTGGTCATGAGATTTTGCAAATAACTTTAAATCATCCATGAATAATAAATTATTTAACTTCGTAACCTTATTACCCAACTCGTAATGAAAATTTACTTTCCTCAGCACCATAGTGAGAGGTATCATGCATATAACAAAAAAGTGGTGATAAACTATCCCCCTGGAAGATTCCTCTTCTAATGTTAACTTCGCCTAAAGAACCTCCCGATGATGTTAATTCCAAATTCCAGTTGTTCATGCTGCTACTCAAAACCCTTTTAATATTATCAGCAGCTCCAAACAACTCTAGGCATTCTCTAATCCAACTATGTGGGATCATACTATAAGCTTTTCGATAATCTACCTATGGCCATAGCAAGGTTGGTGTGCCTCCTTTTGCAGTCCTTGAGTACTGCCTTGTCTATTAACAGCTGATCCTTGGTCCCTCTGGTCTTTTCTCTACAGCCCTTTCTGTTCCTCGGCAATAGTTTCTCTTCCTCTAAAAAAGGGTCATGGAGATAATCAGACATAAAAAACCTGTAAAGATTTTCCAAATTTTATCGGAAAACAAAAAATTTGGGTTTGGGTATTGGCTACAGCGGTACCTTTGGTTATTTATTATTATTTTATTATTTTTATTTTTTATTTTATTATTATTTACTTTAAAACTATAATATTTTTTTCCATTACCAATTTATCATCAAAAATTTGGGATATTATCATTATTTCTTCATCATCATTATTATCTTTAAATCATTTTTTTTAAATCCTTTTGTTGTTATTATTTTTCATTGCTTTTATTTTTTTTATCGTTTATCGCAAAATTTTTTCTTTTCGTTATTATCATTTTTTATTACTATTTTTATTGTCTTTATAAATTATTTTTAAACTACATCTTACCCATTTCATTATTCTACTATTATTATTATCATTATCATTATTACTAATATTTTTTTATGATTTCCCTTTTTATTTATTTATTATTATTATCACCCTTATTATTACTTTTTATCATTTTTTATCACTTTTCATCCTCATCATTATCACAATTTTTTATCATTTTTTTCTTTTAAATCACTATAAACACAGAATAGACGTAGTTTCCCTTTTGAGACGATGTTCCCCCTCCATCGCTAACACGTCGCGCACCCTTTGCAGCCAAAGAGCCCCCACAAGACGATTTGGGAAAAGCCCCACGAAAAACGGGGGAAACCCGAGCGGCCCCCAACACGGGAGGAACCTCTTTTTTGCACGGCGCCCCACCCCGACAGTTTCTACCCCCGATTGCCCAAAATTGTGGAATCAAATTAAATTTTTTCTGTCATCGAGTGGCAAGCTCGGGTCCTTGAAAACCCCTGCAAAGCACTTTGTGTGGCAAAGGGATAAATCATAGAAAAATTAAATGATTTTATGTTTGTGTTATAAAAGTACATGAGTGCGTGGCAGAATGACATGAGGTTAGACTTTAAGATAGGAGTCGCTAAAAATAAATTCCTTTAGTTCTGTAAAAAAAAAAAAAAAAATGTTTTGACTGTAATATGTCTAATAATTATAACTAAATACGGTGTAATTGTTTTTTTTCAATAAAGTATAAGAGAGAGAGAGAGAGAGAGAGAGAGAGAGAGAGAGAGAGAGGGGAGAGAGGAGGGGAGAAAAGGAGAGAAGGGGAGAGAGAGAGGAGAGGTTAAGAAAAGAAAGCGAGAGCAAAATTTAGAGACGAGAAAGCGAAAGAAAAGAAGAAAAAAAAGCAGTAAGGAGAGAGAAGAAAAAAGCATTAAGAAAGAGAGAGAAGAGAGGGGAGAGAAGAGAGAGAGGAGAGAGAGAGAGAGAGAGAGGCTAAAACCGAAAAAGAGAGGGGAGAAGAACCTTCCCCGGGGAAAAGAGGGGAGGAGAAAGGGGGAGAAAAGGGGGAAGAAAAGGAGAAGGGGAAAAAAGGGGGAAAGAGAGAAGCATTTTTTTAAGAAAAGGGGAAAAAAGAGAGAAGAGAGAGAGAAAAGAGATAGGAGAAGAGAAGGGGAAAAAAGGGGAGAGACAGGGTAAAAGAGAAAGAGGAGAGAGAAGAAGAAGAGAAGGAGAAGGGGAAGAAGAAAGAGAGAGAAGAGAGAAAAGGGGAAAAAACGGAAAAAGAAAAGAAAGAGAGGGGAAGTGGTGAAAAGGAGTAGAAAAGAGAGAGCCAAAGAAGAGAGAAAAGGAGAGAAGAAAGGAGAAGAAAAAGAGAGAGAAAAAGAGAGAGAGAGAGGGAGAGAGGGTGATGATTGTTGAGAGAGAGAAAAACGGAGAGAGGGGGTTTTTGGAAGAGAAAAGATAAAGGAAAGAGAGAAGAAGAGATAAAGGAGAAATAGAGAGAGAAAAGAGAGGAAGAGAGAGAAGAGAGGAGAGGGGGAGGAGAGAGATGAGAGAGGGGGGGGAAAAAGAGAAAAGTGTAAAAGGCTCTCACCCTTTAAAGAAACAAGGGTTTAAACAGAGGGTAGTTATACTTTTTAAACCGCCTGACGTTTTTATTTCTGGATTTTGGACCCACAAAGTATACGAAATCGGACATTTTCTATACGGGTTTTATATGCGGGGGTCGCGGTCAGGCGCTTCCCCGGGGGGGGAGGCGGGGGCTATGACCTTACCGCGTGGTCGCTGGCGACAGACCCCCCAAAGGCCTGGGTTTCTTTTCCGGTATAAGTAGGGGACCGTTCCGCTGGAGGAGCGATAGCAGCAGCTGCGGGAAGCATAGGGGGAGCAGGTGGGCCCACGGGCTCCGTCCTGCTACACTGATCCTCCACTGTACTTTTGTTTTCAACCCCACCTACTCACGCCCCCGCCCTCGAGGGGGTCGTAAAATTTTGCCTCAAGGGTGCCTAACCTGGCTGGTCATCTCGTTTGGGCGTGCCTTGCCCTTGGGGGCATTTTTTCGTGGCTGCTCTTTCCCCCCTGTCGCCTCATCCCCCTTTGGTCCCTGGTGTAATCTGCTCGTCCTCGATGTCCACACTCCTCGAAAGTCCCCGCACAGCCGGCCCTTTTGACTTGAGATTGGGCTTAACCCCTCGTAGCCCCGGGCCCGGGCCAAACCTCGGTGGGCCGTCCTCTCCCCCACGCCCCTCCCCAGATCTCGCCCAGGTCCTTCCCCCCGCGTCCACAACGTCCTCGAAATTTTTCGCCCGGGATCTACGGGCTCGGGGCAGGGGCGGCATCTCCGGGGCGGCTGATTTTCTCCCGCAAACGACTCCTGGGTTGCCCGGGATCTGCGGGGTTTCCGCCAGGCCCAGCATTTTTGGGGCGCCCGGGGCCCCTGCGGCAAAGGTGCTGGTTCGTTTGGTTCTAGGGGGAGCCCCGGGCCCGGGAAAAACGCCCGTCCACTATACGGGGAAACGTTTTAAACACCTTTTTTCTGAGAAAATCTTGGCCCCGCGGGCCTATGGCGATGTTCGATGACGTCCTTTCCCACGGCATCCTAAGGGGTTTCCCCCTTCGGGGGCCTTTTCCCCCGAAATGCAATAAAAGTCGGGGAGCCAGATCATACCCTAAGGGCCAGAATAAGAAAAAAGAAAGGCAACAGAGAAGATGGGTGGTTTAATTTTCCACTACCGGGTTTTTCTAACAATTTTAAAGGTTTTTTTTTTGGGTTTGGGTTTTAAATTATTTTCGTCTTTTTTTTTTTATTTTGTGTTTTTATTTTCACAAAAATAAGAAAAAATAGAAAGGGAGATGTCGTACGGTCCGCATAGACCCCATTTGAACTACCAACCACTCTGATAGATATGAGAAAAAGGAAAAAGGGAACGACAAAACGGGGATCCGCGAAAATCTATTTGAACCCTAGTCCCTCCACACCCGGGTAAGAAAAAGATGTAACTTGTACACAGACAGCGACAGACAAAAATTTCGGGCTAAAGAGATAAATCTTTACGCCGGGACTAAGACACTGAAAAGGGGCCGTGTCTTTTTTCCTGTGTGTGTTTAGTGAAAACTGAATGTGGTGTGTGGGATGCGTGTGTGAGTGACAGCTATCGTTAAGAGAGGGAACGAGAGTGCCTCCACAGAGAAAGAAAACCCCAAAAACGAAAATTAGCGTTTCCCCCTAAACAAAACTGAAGTAAATTTTCAAAAGCTACTATTTTAAATTATTTCCAAATAACCCCCATTGAATTCAACTATAATATATGCACCCGAAAGTACGATGAATGAATGGTGACATGAAAAAAAAAATTCGCCAAATTTTTTTTTTTTAAGCAAAATCTTCTCGGGGTTTAAAAAATCCCGAAAAACGTGGGCCAGGTACTGTTTTTAGCTTTGGGACGTCATACTTTCAATAAAACTCAATAAAGGGGGATCCCATTTTTCCCCCAAAAGCCGTAATTTACTGAAGCGACTCGAGCCAGGAAATAAATTTTTCCTTGCTCTCTTCGGGGTATCTGTAATGGGCCCCTCCCCAAATTTTCTTTTGAAAGGAAAATAATTCACGAACACAAAAACGCTTGGGGGGTACCCAAAAACCCTCAAGCGACTTGAGGGGGGGTGAGAAAGGTGTGATTAAATAAGCGAATAATGATTCTTTGCTTTAAAACCCCATTTCCCACATTAATTAACGGAAGTAAACCCCCGGGTCACACCGACTCAAAGGGGGGCCAACGAAACCCAATAACTTCGGTTTTAATTTTCCAAACCCATTTTTTGAACACGGGGGCGCAGATTATTAGGGGTTTTTCGCAACCCCGGGGCAATATCGGGCAAAACCCGTGCACTATGATATGGGGGGAAAATTTCCCAAAGCTTTTATCCAAAAAATACAAATTTTTTTTACCTGCTTCGCTCTAGCGCCGATAGAAACGTGTCACCAAAAAAACAATGTAACATGTATTTTTGGGTTCCCCAATAGGGGTGGAAAACCCAAATGGGGGAAAGGCCCTACCCCCGCCCCCCCCCCGACCGGGAAAAGGGGAAAATGAGGCAGGTCAAACCTTTTTTTTTTTAAACCCAAAATTTACCCAAAAAAAGAAAAGGGAAGGTCAGGTCGGGCGCGAGGTTTTTTGGGACCCAGATAAAATGAAAAATTCGGAATAAAATAAAAACACGAACGGGGTTTTAAAATTTGTTGCAGATGAAACAAAATAAATCTCTAAAAAAGAGAGAAAAATTAATTACTTAACTAACGAACGATAAAATTTATGTTTATTGAATCACATACTCGATTCCCCCCCGGAATGCGATTGAGGTTTGGGAAAAATTAAATGGGAGAACGTGCCATTTGCTGTCTTAAAAACACCTTTTAAAAACCCAAACCCCCAAAAAAAAACGGGTTTAAAAACATTATGGGAAAGGGAAAGGGGGAAAAAATAAAAAAGGGGGCCCCAAAAGTGTACTTTTTCGTTTTTTTTTTTTTTTTTCCCTTAAAACCATTTTTCCCTTTGAAAGGTCGGGGGCGGATTTTTTTTTTTTTTTTTTTTTCGGGGGGTGTTCCGTGTTGCCTGCCAAAAGAAAAAACCAAAAAGGCCCCCCCAGGCCCCGCCCCCCACTTTTTAAAAAAGGCTCTCATTTCCTTAGTAAAATGGGGGAAAAAGAGGGTAATTTATTTTAAATTTAAAAAAGGCCTGACTCTTTTTATTTCTGAGAGTTTGAACACCAAGAAAATCTACGGAAAAACTCGAGACAAATTTCCTTATATTTTTGGTT
Organism: Penaeus monodon; assembly: GCF_015228065.2. Taxonomy (NCBI): domain Eukaryota; kingdom Metazoa; phylum Arthropoda; class Malacostraca; order Decapoda; family Penaeidae; genus Penaeus; species Penaeus monodon. The sequence goes on along the minus strand of NC_051425.1, from coordinate 15,679,643 downwards.
ATAAACCCGGGGGGCCCCCGGTCGGTCAGCTTGCCCGGAAGGGGGGCGAGGGCTAATTTACCTTAAAAACCCGGGGGCTGGTTTGCCCTTGGGGGGGGACCCGGACCCCCCCCCCGGGGGTTTGGGGCCCAGGGGCATTTTTCCCCGGTATAAAAGGGGTGACCGTTTGGTTTCCCCGCTGGAGGAGCGATAGCAGCAGCCTTTCCGGAAGGGATAGGGGGGAGCGAGGGGGAGGGCCACACTGGGTTTCCCTTTTGCTAAAAACTGAAAAACCTCCACTGTACAGAGAGAGAAAAGGGGAAAAGAGAGAGAGAGAGAGAGAGAGAGAAGGAGACAGAGAGAGAGAAGAGAGAGAGCGAAAAGGGGAGAGAGAGAGAAGGAGAAAGAGAGAAAAGAGAAAAGAGAGGGAGAGAGAGAAGGGGAGAGAGAAAGAGAAGAGGAGAGAGAGGGGAGAGGGGAGAGAGAGACGGAGAGAGAGAGAGAGAGAGAGAGACGGGGGAGGAGAAAAGAGAGAAAAAGAGAGAAGAGAGAAAAGAGGGGAAAAGAGGGGGGGGGAGAAGGGGGAGGGGAGAGAGAGAGAGAGAGGAAAAAAGAGGGAGAGTGAGAGAGGGGAGGAGGGGAAGAGGGGAGAGAGGGGGAGAAGAGAGGAAAAGAAGGAAAAGGGAAAAGGGGGAAAAGAAAAGAGGGGGAGAAAGACGGAAGGAGAGAGAGAGAGAGGGGAGAGGGAGGAGAGGGGGAGAAAGAAGAAGAGGAGAGAGAGAGAAGGGGGAGGGGAAGAGAGTTTGAGAGAAAAGTTAAAAGATTAAACAAAAATTTCCCGTAAAGGTTTTTTAAATGATTTTTCATCATGGCCAATAACTCGTTGACTTTAAACTTACTTTTAACCTGTCAACGATTTATCATTATTATTATTATTATATTATTATTATTGTTATTATTATTATCATTATCATCATCATCATCATCATCATTATTATTATGATTATTATCATTATTATCATCATCGTCATTTTTGCAGTCTACATCCTGCCAGCATTGTTAACTTATATATATATGTATATATATATATATATATATATATATATATATATATATATATATATATATATATATATATAAAGAAAAGAAACAGCCACAGTAGAAAATGAAACTAAACCGTAACGTTTCGAACTCTTCACGAGTTCCTCTTCAGACGAATAAAATCGAAATGGATACAAGGAGATAATTTTGGCAAGTATATATAGTGATAGAGAGACAGAGGGGGGACTTACCTGCTCGTGTCCCCCCTCTTTTGGCCAGTACTTTTATAGTTCTAGATTGGGCATTCCGTTTTCTAATTGTGAGCGTCACCGTTTATTCGATAGCATCCGTTGCGCTAAATTAGATGTTGATGATGCATTTCTCCATGTTCGTAAATCGCTTAGATTGCTTAGAGAAGTTATCCCCGTTCAATTTGTTGACGACCTTTTAGCCGTTGCTGCGCGTAGAGCGTCTTTTGAAAGCGAACGGCATCAAAGATCCCTCCACAAGAAACTTAACCGTCTCTGTTCACGTAGCGCGTGGTGTAAATTTTCGCTTACTGACTCGGTCGTAAATTTATCGTCTTATTCCCTTTCACGTTACGAAACCGAACTTTTAGGTTTGGGTTTATCATTTGCGACCAAACCAAGCGCTAATCACTGTTTAGATTTTATATAAAGGTATTGATAGTTTCATTGCGAAGCAAAACAAATACTCGAATTAAGATCTCAGCTACTTTAAAGGTGTCATGTTAAATCCGATTCTTGATTTATTCGACGATTTCAAAGCTTACCCCGACGTTATTTCTTGGCCACTAATCGCTTAAACGTAATTTGAATATTAAATTACCAAAGCCGAAAAGGGTATAACGTAGTTATCCTTAATAAATCTGATTATATAAGCAAAGCTCATTCCCTTTTGAACGACAACTCGACGTATCAAAAACTGCGCTCCAACCCGTATTCTTCTGTCACGGAGTCATTTCGTAAAAACCTTAGACGTATTGCTGCCTTTTGTCCTGACCCCAAATTTTTGATCGCTTTAGAACGGTTAATCCCTCTATTCCGTATTTTTATGGCCTTCCTAAACTCACAAACAGGGCGTCCCTCTAAGGCCTATTATTTCGTCTTGCAACTCGGTTACCCGTCCTTTAGACTCATGGCTAGCGAGCGTTTTATCTCCTTTATGGGTCTTTTTCTGATAGTCATATTAAACATTCAATGGATTTCATGGATAAGGTAGAAACTTGCCGACGCACGGTAAGAAATTAGTGAGCTTTGATGTAGATTCTTTGTTCACTAATGTTCCGCTTGAAGATGTGTTTAGAATTTCTTGAAAGAAAACTTATTCAGTTCGTGATAAGATCCCTATTCCGGTCAATTGCTTTATTGATCTCATTCGTTTGTGCGTCACGAATAATGTCTTTACTTTTGACGGCGAATTTTATAAACAAATCATGGTATCGCGATGGGAGTAGCTTAAGCCCGGTTCTTGCGAATTTATATATGGAGATGTTTGAATCTGAACTCCTTCCGTCGATTCTCCCTCCCGACACGGTTTGGTTTCGTTATGTTGATGATGTATTTCTATGTGGCAAGCGAACCGTTCAGATTTCGATGATTTTCTCAGTAAACTCAACAACCTCGCGCGTACTATCAATTTTAAAGTAGAATGGGAAGATTCAGGAAATTACCATTTCTCGACATACTGTTATTCAATGTAAATGGCTCCCTTAAATTTTCGGTTTACCGTAAACCCACTCACACCGCTAATTATCTTCATTTTTTCTCGAATCACCCGTTATATGTTAAAAAGTCAGTAGTCTCGTCCATGTTTCTTAGGGCATATAGAATTTGTGACAATGAGTTTATTGATCGGGAGCTTGACGTCATTTTTGAAACTTTTTCGAAATTAGGATATCCCCGTTTCTTCTTAAATCAGGCACACTCATCTGCGAGATGGAAATTTTATACTCATTCCCGTATTTCTCAACAGGACAGTGCCAATAATCTATTAATTGTTCCGTATAACCCGTCCCTCGATGAAAAACGGCACATGTTTAAAGGCGCTGGCATTGACATTGTCTTTACATATCCGAATACGTTGCGTAATACTTTAGTAAAACACAATGC
>NC_051425.1:15648991-15658991 GCF_015228065.2 Penaeus monodon | reverse complement strand
GAATAATAAGAAGGGTAATAATTATAATAACAACAACAATAATGATGATAACAACAACAACAACAACAATAGAAATAATAAGACTGATAACAATAACAACAACAATTATAACAAAGAAAAAAATAAAAACTAACAACAACAATAGAAATAATAACACTGACAACACCAACAGCAACAATAATAGCAAAAAAACAACAACAATAATAATAGCAAAAAGTAAAGGAAAAAAAAAAAAAAAAAAATCCTAACCATAAAAAATACTAACTACTAAAAATACTAAAAATACTAACCATAAAATCCTCGACTTGTATTGGCCGCCCATGAAATTAAAATATCATCGCTTTCCCTCTCCTGCTGCAAGGAAAATAATTTTGCTGCCTTCCTCGGCGCTTGACGTCTTGGCAGCAAACTTGGCAGATTTGAATATTTCAACTCCTTGAAGTTTTAAGTGTGGAATTCTGTCTTAGCTGCTCTCGGGATGGCGCTGTCACGCTCCTCGGAAAGTGGCGAGTTTTTTGGGTGAGATTTTTGAGTTTTTTGGGGGGGTGGGATTTTGAGTTTTTGGGTGAGATTTTTGGGTGGGATTTTGAGTTTTTTTTTGGGTGGGATTTTGAGTTTTTTTTGGGTGGGATTTTTGGGTGGGATTTTTGGGTGGGATTTTGAGTTTTTTTTTGGGTGGGATTTTGAGTTTTTTTTGGGTGGGATTTTGAGTTTTTTTTGGGTGGGATTTTTGGGTGTGATTTTTGGGTGAGATTTTTGGATGAGATTTTTGGGTGGGATTTTGGGTGAGATTTTGGGGTGGGATTTTGATTTTTTTTTTGGGTGGGATTTTGAGTTTTTTGAGTTTTTGGGTGAGATTTTGAGTTTTTTTGGGTGAGATTTTTTGGGTGTTTTTTGAGTGAGATTTTGGATGAGATTTTGAGTTTTTTTGGTGAGATTTTTTGGTGAGATTTTTGGGTGAGATTTTTGGGTGAGATTTTTGGGTGAGATTTTTGGGTGAGATTTTTGGGTGAGATTTTGAGTTTTTATGTGGGATTTTGAGATTTTGGTGATTTTTTAGGCGATTTTTTTGGGGGGTGGGATTTTGAGCTTGGGAGTCGAGTTTTTGGATGAGATTTGAGTTGTTGAGGGAGTTTTTGGTTGATATTTGTGTTTTGGCTGAGTTTTTGGTTGAGTTTATGGTTTGGTTTTGGTTGAGTTTTGAAGAGGTTTGGTTTGAGTTTTTGGTTGAGTTTTGGCTTTAGTTTTGGTTTGAGTTTTTATTCGAGTTCTTGGTTGAGTTTGAGTTGAGTTTGAGTTGGGTTTTGGTTGAATTCTGGTTGAGTAATTGCGTGAAATTTGAGTTTTTGAGTTTATGGTTGGGTTTGTAATTGTGTTTTGGTTGTGTTCTTAGTTTTGGTTGAGGTTTCGATGAGTTTTTGTTTGAGTTTTGTTTGAGTTTTTGGTTGAGTTTTGGTTTTTATTTGAGTTTTGGTTGGGTTTTTGTTGAGTTTTAGTGGGTTTTCGCTTATGTTTTGGTAGAGTTCTTAGTTGGGTTTTTGGTTGAGTTTTGCTTGAGTTTTGGTTGTTTTTTGTTTAATTTTTGGTTGAGTTTTGGCTTGATTTTAATTTTTTTTTTTTTTGGTTGAGTTTTGAATAAGTTGAGTTGAATTTGGCTTCGGAAGAATTTTGGTTGAGTTTTGGTTGATTTTTAGGTTAAGGTTTTGTTGCGTTTTGGTTGATTTTTTTTGGTTGAGTGTTGGGTTTAGATTTGGTTGAGTTTTGATTGGATTTTTGGTTGAGATGTGGTTGATATATATATATATATATATATATATATATATATATATATATATATATATATGGACATAGATGACTAGATAGAAATAGCTAGCTAGCTAGCGAGATAGAGAGATTGATAGATATATAGATAGATATATAAACAGACAGACAGAGAAACAAACAGACGGACAGAGAAAAAGAAAAAAAAACAAAGAAAACAGACAAAGAGATAAATAATCAACAGAGAAATTAAAAACAAAATATACAATCCCAACGGTCATTCATCCCTCACGACATTATATCCAACATTACATGCGTTCATATTTACAAACTTTGCCCAAGTGAAATTCATAACGAATTCTGGCTACAATATAAACCTTTTTTGTATCAGTGACAGCGATTAAGTGTCGCGATGAAGGGAATGGAAAAATTATGATAAGTGGGTATGCAGGAGGCGTGAGGATTTTGTTATGCATAAAGGGGGAAGCTAAGAAAACGATGATTATAAGAAAATGGAGGTAAAAGGAAGAGAAATGGGGATTATAAGATTTTAATCCATCAGTGGACAGACTGGTCATGAAATCGTACACACAGATACACATGCACACACACACACACACACACACACACACACACACACACACACACACACACACAATAATATATATATATATATTATATATATATATATATATATATATATATGAGAAAGATAGATAGGACAGATAGATATATAGATAGAAAGAGAGAGAGAGAGAGAGAGAGAGAGAGAGAGAGAGAGAGAGAGAGAGAGAGAGAGAGAGAATAGAGAGAGAGAGAGAGAGATACATAGATAGACAGATAGATAGAGAAAGGGAAAGAAAGAGAGAGAGAGAGAGAGAGAGAAGAAAAAGATAGAGAGAGAGAAAGATAGATGGAGAAAGAAAACGGAGAAAGATAGATAGAGAGAGGAGACAATACGCGACAAGGAAAATAATCAACAGGGTACATGACCGCATTCGGACGAGTTAACAAGGGCGAAGTCAGGGGATCCGAACGTTCGGAAGGAAACACAAATCGACGCGAAGGAGGGCGGGAGGGGGGGGGGGTGTTAGACTGGGGAGGGGGTAGAGTAAGAGGAACAGCGGCTGTTCTTGCGAGAGTTTGGACGTTTGGAAGGCGAAGTTCTGGTGTTGAGGTTCAGTTTGTATGGATGGGACACGAAAGCGCTGGTAAATGGTGAGATAGAAGTAGATGGAATAGTAGAAGGAGACGAAAAAAGTAAAGTTAAGAAGTAGAAGAAGAAGAAGAAATGGTAAATTGATAAGTAGAAGGATTAAAATTAGGATGAGGGAAGATGGAGGAGGAGGAGGAGGAGAATATGGAGGAAAAGGAGGAGGAAAAGGGAGGATGAGGAGGGGGTGAAGGAAGGGAAGAAGGACGAGAAAAAGAAGGTAGAAGAGGACGAGACAGGGTGGTGGTGAAGAAGGATATGGAGCAGGAGAAGGAGGAGGAGAGAAAAAAAAAAACAAGAAAGCGGAAGATGGGGAAAGAAAATAAGAAAAACACTTTCGGAGACGAAAAATAGGAAGGAAACCAAATAAGTCTCATCCTTAACGGCAAAAGAAAAGAAAAAAAAGAGAGAAAAAAGTAAAGGAAAAAGAAAAAAAAGTAATGGAAAAGAAAAAAAAGTAAAGGGGAAAAAAAAGAAAGAGGTTTTCGGGACACGTTTCTGTGGACACTGACAACAAGAAGACTGTGTAAGACTTATTGTAAAAACTTAACAACAGCATGAACTTACTTTCCGTTTTCTATACCTGTTGGAAGGAGAGACTTCTGTTTTCCAGGTTGCTTACTCTTTTTTTTTTTCATAAGCTGTTTTAAAGGACATTCGTTAGATTGACATTAGCTTACAGCACTTTTGAGTGTTCGAAACAGAAAAAAAACAGGCTCCTTTCATACAATTCTGTGATTCCGATGTAAGACTTTATACAACACAAAAAATTATGTTAACACTGAATGATAAAGATGTCTCACTGGCAATATGATAGAATATCATACAAATTTACATACGCACTCAGAACAACAACAATAATAGCACACATCACACACTCTCTCTCTCTCACTCTATCTCTCTCTCTCCCTCTCTCTCGCGCACACTCATACACAGAAATACATACATATAGTCACATACACATGTACACAATCAAGCACACAAGCACTCACACATACGTACAGATACGCACACATACACAAATACGTACAGATAGATGCGCTTACACACACAGAAACAGATACATACTCATATACAGAAACATGCACACAGACACATATATACTACATTCATGAATGCAACGGATACTTTCAAGTTAATAAAATACATCTCCGAACTTCCTCACAGAACAGCGTAACTGCGTCGTAAATAGACGACCCGCTGGGAAAGAGGTTATGGCTGTATTTCCGCGAACTAGCCCCCGTTTTTGTGCTCCTTCTTGCTCGTTTCCATTTATCAAACAAATGCCTGAAATTACCATAGGAAAGGCTCGGTGCGTGGAGCAAGAGGATCATCAAGAGCGCCATGAATAGACGCAGATCCTGGAGATGTGAGATTGGAACCCACGCATCCGGCAAAAATCAGGATTCGATTCTTTACGAGCTCCGTCTTCAGCGTCCCTCTCGTACCTTTCACCTTCGACGTCACCGGCATACGAAATACTTCCTGCATTTATGCGCCGTCAAATCAGGCCATAACGAAAACAACATATTGATATGCATTATTCGGGACGAGATGCATGGTATTGGAACCTGCTTCTGCTCGTGACGCTCTTTCCGCTCGATGCCAAAGGTTCGGAATCGAAGGGAACGTTGAATCGAACAGCTGTTTCGAACACGCGTCTCGACCATAGCCATTTCGAAACGGGACCTTATACATTATGTATCATACGATTAATTACAGAAAAAAAAAACATATCGGGAGCACAGTCGATTCCTTTCTCCTGATGGTCTGAGATGAATTCAGACCGAATAAGAGAGGAGTGTAAAGGATGCCATAATTATCGTAACCAAAGGGGATTTCTTCTTCCCATCTTGAATGCGTGAAGCTTTGATCTTCGAATTTCCCGCCGCCATCTTGTGGTCAGGACGCCTCGAATATTTCATCCGTATGTTATTCCTCTCGCGCCTCTGATGTATTTTTTCCCCTGTCCCTCTCCTTTTTTTCTTCTCTCTCTCACACACTTTTTTATGGAAAATAATTCACTTTAGCGATTGCCTTCCGTTCTACTCTACTTTTACCGCCTCTGGACTCGGGATATTATGGTACTGAGCCACTGGAATCCTCCTGCTTCTCCTCCTGCTTCTACCCCCCCCCCTCCTCCTCCACCTCCTCCTTCTCCTTTTTCCCTCTCTCCCTTCTTCTTCCTCCTCCTCCTCCTTCCCACTCCTCCCCTTCCCCCTTCCCCTCCCCTTTTTCTCTCCGCCCCCTCCTCCTCCTCCTCCTCCTCCTCCTCCTTCCCCTACCTTTCCCCTTCCTCCTCCTCCTTCTCAATTGGTCTTCCTACAGTTGATCCTACAAATCCAATCATTCTCAGTGACTCCTGATGCGTGTACACGATTTCTATTCTCCCCTTCCCTCCCTCCCCCCACTCCCCTTTTTCTTTCCCTTTCTTTTCCCTGTTCCCTGGGTTCAGGTCCTGGCTGGCGATAACAGTACGTGTGTAGTTTGTTGGGTTGAGTGTGGTAGGGGGGGGGGGGAGGGGAGGGAAGAGGAAGAGAAATGGGGTGAAGAAGGGGAAGGGGGGAAGAATGAGGAAGGGGAAGGGGAAGGGGTAGGGGAAGGGGAAAGGAAGGGAAATAATGAGGAAGGAAAGGAGGCGTGAGAAAGGGAGGAAGAAGGCTAAGGAAAAGGGTTGGAAGAGGAGAGGGAAAGAAGAGGGGAAGGTGAATAAGAGGAGACGAAGGAAAAAGGAGAGAGAAGGGAATGAAAAGGGGAGGAGGAAGAGGAAGGGAAGGTAGAGAGAAGTGAGAAGAGGGAGTGGAGGAAGATATGAAAAGGGGAAGAAGGGAAAGGAGAAGGCAGGAGAGGGGAGGACGAAAGGGGAAGGAAGAACAGGAAAAGGAAGGAGGAAGGGAGAAGAAGAAGGGGAGAGAACGAGAAGATGGCGGAAAAACGCAGGAGGAAGTGGAAAGGAAGAGGAGGAAGAAAAAAGGAGGAGGACATGGTGGAAAGGAGGAGGAGGAAGAGGGAAAGAGGAGGAGATGGCGGAAAGGTGGAGGAGAAAGGGGAAAGGGGGAGAAGGAAGGAAGAAAGGAGGAGGACGATTGTAAAGAGGGTTATCAAAGGGTCTTTCATTCAAAGGAGTTTTCGAAGGTCTGCGTTCTGCGGCTTCTCTGTCTTTGTCTCTCTCTTCCCTGCTTTGCCCGTCTCTCTCTCTTTCAATTTGTCCTCGTCTCTCTCTCTATCTCTCTCCTCTCTCTCTCTCTCTCATTCTCTCTCTCTCTCTCTCACTCTCTCTCTCTCTCTTTCTCTCTCTCTCTCTCTCTAAATCGCTCCCCTCATTCTCTCTCTCTCACACACACACACACACACACACACACACGCACACACACACACACACACACACACACACACACATACACACACACATACCCCCTCCCCCTCACAACAGCGCTCCACGTAACCCGTCATATTACGGATTTCTCTCCGCTCTGCCGTGAAGATATGCTCGCGCGTGTGTCATTTCCAAAGGCGTGGATTATAGACAGATTTCAGAGAACAGAATTTGTGCTCGTGGAAATCCAGAGAATAAAGCAATAAGAACAACGACAACAACAACAATAGCAAGGCAGTGACGAACGCATTTTGCAGAATAGGAACAGTGATGGCAAACAAGGGAGTGTGTGTAGGGGGGGGGGGAAGATAATGTAGAAAGATAATTGAAGATACATGGACTCTCTGTTTCACGCACAGCCTCGTATCTCTCTCTCTCTATTTACTCATTTTTTATTTTTCCCCCTCTCGGTTACTCGTTAAGTCTATTTGTCTGTCTGTCTGTCTCACTCTCACTATCTCTCTTTGATATGCTTATTTTTTTCTCATTCACACATCCGCAGACAACCGTTACTCCCATATATATATATATATATATATATATATATATATATATATATATATATATATATATATATATATATATATATATATATATATATATATTCAGAGAGAGAGAGAGAGAGATAAATAGATAGATAGATAGACAAATACTTAGATATAAATAGATAGATAAATAGATATATATTCTAGATGGGAGATCAGGTAAAATTACAATTGTGACGATGCAAGTGCACCAATTAACTAAACATATGCATCATACTGGACTAATCTGGCCATTGCAAACAGAAAAATATCTCACAATCTCATATTTCTCCCACCTTATGTAATATCCAAATACAAAGCATATATACAACTATTTTTATCTTGACATTTACCTTTGAGGATGGAGAACTGCCGTCATTAATATCTACTGTTGTTAGTAAGATCATTACAATCAACGTTATGGAAATGAACTTCATCTCAACAGCATCCGATTATTATCAACGAGACACTGTTCCCAGGCTAAACTCCCTTTTTATTTTTTGTTGTTTTATTTAAATATTGGTGGTTCATAAGGCGGAGGGTGAGGCGACGCAAAAACATACATACACACATATACATATATATACACACATATACACAAAGGCATCATACACATACACATATACAAAGACATTTACACATACACAAGCACACGTACATATACAAACGCGCATACAAATGCAAACACACACACACACACACACACACACACACACACACACACACACACACACACGCACACACACACTCGCACACACAACCTCCCCCCCCCCCTGCATCGCGCGGGAAAGCATGTTCCTCTCTCGCGCGCGCCGTAACTTGCAAAACCGCGCGAACGTCAGCCGAATTCCAAATTATTTTCTCTGCCACTGAGTTCAACCACTTTATATTTTTCGAGGTCCGCCACTTCTGCGGAAGAGGGAGGTGGAGGGAGGGAGGGAGGTGAGGGAGGGGGGAGGGGAGGGAAGAGGGGGGTGGGGGAAGGAGGAGGGGGAGAGAAAGAGAGGGGGAGGGCAGGAGAAGGTGGAGGAAGGAGGAGAAAAGGAGGAAGGTGAAGGAGGGAGGAGGAGGAAGAGGAGGAGGAGGGAGGAAGAAGGAAGGGAGGAAGAGGGGAGGTGAGAACGAGGAGAGGAGGGAGGAGGAGTGGGGAAAGAGAGGAGGGAGAGAGAGGAGGGTGGAGGTGAGAGGAGAAGGAGGAGGGGGAAGAGGAGAGAGGGAGGAGAGAAGAGAGGAGAGAGAGAGAGGAGAGGGGAGAAGAGAGAGAGAGAGAGAGAGGGGGAAGGGAGAAAGAGAGAGAGAGAGAGAGAGAGAGAGATCAGAAATAAAGACGCGACATCTAACCCGTTAAGAAATTGAGCCACGAGAACCTTGCAATGCCTCCCCTCCGCACCCCCCCCCCGCGCTAGCCACCTTAAACGGGGAGCCAATATCACAAACCCGGTCGAGAGTCGCCGATGAAGTAACTCAGGTTTATAGCTCACGCCGCCATTAACCCCCCCCCCCCCCCCCCACACACACACATCACCCTCACCCGCTCACTCCTTCCATACCCCTCCCTACCCTTCTTCCACCCTCCCCCTCCCCTCCAATCCACACCCTACCCACCCACCCTTCTCCTCCCTACCCCCACCAACCCACCCTCCCCACTCCTCTTCCACCCCTCCCCTCCCCAACTCTTTTCCACCCTTTCCCCCCCACCCCTCTTCCACCCTTCCACTCCTTACACCCCCACCAACCCATCCCTCTTCACCATAACCCGCCCACCGCTCTTCCACCCCCACCCACTCTCCCTACCCTTCTTCCACCCCCATCCACCCGCCCACCCGCCCACCCCGACTCGCCCCGAAGGAAACCCACAAACATGTGGACAGGACACAAGAAAATACACTCCTGTATCATACGGGCGAGGTAGTAGGAAAGGGGAAGGGCGTCTACCACCCACCGCCCACCGCCCATCACCCACGCCCGTGGCTTGAATGGATCTGCAGCCTGAGCCAAGGGGAGGAATTGCCTGCACTGGGAGGGGGGTAGGGGTATGAGGGGGGGAATAGGGTTAACGTGGGGGGTAAGAGGAAAGAGGGGGCAAGGTAGGTGTGGCGGGGGTTCGGGAATGGTGGGTTGGGGTGGGTTGCGGTGGGTTGAGGTGGGTTGGGGTGAGTTGGGGAGGGTAGGGGTGGGTTGGGGAAAATCGGGGAAGAAGTGGGGAGGTAAGGGTTGGGTGGGGAGTTAAAGGTTGGGTGTTTAGAGAAGCGTGGGGTCGGAGTGATGTACAGGAAGAGAGAGGGAAAAAGAATGACATTGCCCATTACAAAACATGCATACGACATAGAAAAAACAAGAAAAAAAGAAAAAAAAAAAAGAACGAAAGAAAAAAAGAAAAAAGAAAAGCATAATTAAACACCACCGTATCTCTGGCAAGTGTTCACCCAACACCTTTAATCCGGAAAATCGAATTTCCCGAGAATGCCAGTCCGTCCGTTGTGGTTTGCATAGCGTCGTTGATTTCGTGATGAAGTTGTTTCATTAAATGCCAGAATAGTTTACAATTGCTATCATATGGCTTGCCTTGGTTCAGCAAACACGTAATATAGCGCGGTCCTGGTTAACTTGTATGCGTGTTCGTATCTCCCTATCTATCTTTTGTGCATATGTATAAGTGTATATGCATAAGCATATTATTTTCTGAGAAACAGAACGATATATATATATATATATATATATATATATATATATATATATATATATATATATATATATATATTTATTTATATATACATATATGCACACATACACACACACACATATATATCCATACATATTTAGACACACACACACACACACTTCTTTTAGTGCTCTTTTCTAGGACAGGTCCTTTTTGGCATCCATATTCTCCATGACCCTCTATTCTCTGTTAATTCATTAACATGCCCAGGCTTTTCCACAGGACTGAGAGCCATGTTTGCCATAAATGCAAGGGAAAGATCAATCAGGGTGGTTTCCTATTGCCATCCCTGACAGACACTGTTTCTAGAAGAGTTGCCAGCCAGAGTAATAAAGAGTCCCCTCTACCCTTACTTCTATTCATCCCGTAGATAGGCAGATGCTCCACTCTGGCTCGAAGTGGAC
>NC_051425.1:15631491-15643991 GCF_015228065.2 Penaeus monodon | reverse complement strand
AATGTGGCTGGAGACTGTTTACTGAGAGTTGTGTGGGGTCATGCAACGCGGAAAGATATGAAGGAATATGAATACTAACCAAAAGTTGCAACTCACTTGAGAAAACAAATGGCGTTGCAAGATTTTCATTTTGATAGCTGTGTGCTTAAAGAAATTGTAGAAGACATTAAAGCAGGGGTAATCTATGATTTATAAAAGATGATGGAATAATTTCTCCTAAGACCAATGATGCGCCCAAATAATGCAAAAAAGGGGTGTATGAAAATTCCATTCTTGCAGCTGGCAATCCTGCAGCTGTGACAAAACTTCCAACATGAAGATTTCAACACGAGAGAAATGTATTGCGACCTGATTTGCGTCGCACATTTTCTTAAAGCATGCGATCGTTAGTGTGACCTGAGTGCTGAATGTAAAAAAAAAAGTCTTTTTATCGATGTTGCAACGGTTGAGGAGAAGGCCAGACATGATAGTTATAATGGAGTCAGTCTTCGGTATCACAAGGGTTGAGAACAGGTCAGAGACAGAGATGGTGGGAGAAAAACATAATAAAATAACTTTTAAAAGGAATGTTATACTAGCAGTTAGTGAAACTTATGGACCATTAAAGAAGACTTTTTATTATGTATAACAAAAAATATTGAAAATTATATAGAAATCTTAAAAACTAACACTTTCGAATGCGGGATTTTATGAGCATACATATTGTATATGATTATAGTGTGATATGATGTTACAGTGTTTCGTGTTATGAAAAAAACTGATAATGCTCAATAATAATCCGCGACATATTTACCGCTAATATGCTACGATATAGATTGAGTGTAGACACTTCTCCATAAATCCAGGGACATATGCACTAGTATTTACATCTTATACTGTTAACACTGTAACATGTTATTTTATGTATGTCGATATTTTTCCTAAGACAGATAGGAACCGAGAGACGGGGCACGAAAGCAATGTCAGTGCTTTCATGATTTTTACAACGCCATTGAATCTACGGATTTTGCAGTTTGGTGTTTCCTTCTCTTTCAACCATAGAGGGTATAACAAATATTTTTTTCCGCCCCTTACGGGAGATCTTTTGGCCTCGTCTGGCTCGCGCACAAAACGCTGCAGGGATAAACAGCATCGGACTAGCTAATACTGTGAAGCAGTAGCATTAAATCTCAACGTAAATCATACTGAGACAGAAATCAGATTTCATAGCTACTCTCTAAAATTGTGAGACAACAGCATTAAATCTCATCATAATTCATGCTGAGACGAAAAACGGGCTTCAAACTATCAAATACTGTGAGGCAACAGCATAAAATTTTCATCATAATTGATGCTGAAAAAAAAAGACTTCATACTAGCTAATACTGTGAGACAACAGCATTAAAACTCATCATAAATCATGCTGAGAGGAATACAGTACCAGACTCCACACTATGTGAAACGACGAGATAACAGCACTAAATCTCATCATAACCCATGCTGAGAGAAAAAAACAGCAACATCAAACCTCAAACTATTTAATACCGTGCGTCAGCGCCATCGAATCACAGCCTAACCCATGCTGAGAAAAAAATCAGCATCAGATTTCATATAAACATCAAATCTCACCTTAACTGTGATTAAGGAAGATGTTACCATTATAATTAATTGCTATCACTGTTGACGTCTTATGATTATTAGTAATATTGCTATCATTATGATTATTGTTACCATGGCTATTGCTGGTAATAATCCTATCACTACCGTTACGATCACATTAACCTCACTGCTTCAATTCATTTACTGCAAAATATATGATGTTAATGACAGCGATATTAATAGTAGTAGTAAATATTACTATAATGACTACAATACTACTATCAATGATGATAATAGTGATAATGATACAACTACTACTGATAATAATGATAATAATAGTAATAATAATATTAATGATAATAATGCTGCTGACGATAATAATAATAATTGTAATATAATGATGATGATAA
Source organism: Penaeus monodon (assembly GCF_015228065.2). NCBI lineage: Eukaryota > Metazoa > Arthropoda > Malacostraca > Decapoda > Penaeidae > Penaeus > Penaeus monodon. Next base: position 15,642,003 of record NC_051425.1, on the reverse strand, counting down.
AAGACGATGACAGTGAGAATAATGAGGATAAAGAAAATAATTATAATGATAATGATAATAACAGTAATAATAATAATAATAATGATACGGATAATAAGGACAAAGGCAATAAAAAAATGATAATTATGATAAATAACATCGATAATATTGGAAACATAACCACAATATAATTATCTCATGCGTAATTTCGTCCATACTTTATCTTATTACACTTGACTGAGGATTTGAAGTCTTTATACTTTGATGTAACATGATCATCATATGTCGAATCCTATCCCTTGCGAATGGATAGAACCAGGGGAGAGGGAGAAAGGGAGGGAAAGGGAGCTTAAAGAGAAAGGGAGATGGAGAAGGGGGTTTAAAAAAGAAAGGGAGATGGGGAAGGGGGAGAAGAAAGGGGTGAGAGGGAGAAAGGGAGGGGAAGGAGGCTTAAAGAGAAAAATGAGATGGCGAAAAGGGAGAGCAGTGTTCAGTGTTCAGTTCAGTGACCGTTTACCTTCATATCGACTAGATTCCTTATTTTCATTAAAAAGTTAGTGAAATTTGTATCTTTACCGTAAAGTTTATTACTTTATTTCACAGCGGAAGTATTTTTAGGCTCAGCTTCAATTATTTAGTATTTAGAGTGGCCTAATGTCCCGACAAGTCTAAACATAAGGCTCTGCATGAAAAGACACGCAAACTGTGTAGAAACTTTTCTAAAATAATTTTCTGCTCAAAATTTAAAAACTTTCTAATTATAAATAGTTGATTTTCGGAGTAAGCATATAGGTAACCCCAACAAAACTTTGTTGCCATACACCTCCAGGAGCCTCCGCGCGAAGAGATCACGCGGCTCTCCATTTTAGCGTCTCGGATATAGGCCAAAACCAATTTTCCAATTTCATATTATCTATAAATATTTAGCCATATCCATACGTATTTTCGAATTTCTAGTACTGTGCCTACCTCTTAATACAGAAAAGGCTAGATTTATGTAATATCTATCGAAATTAAATTCGAAAAGGGGTGGGCTCTTTTCCAAAAAATTCCCAGAAAATAGCGGAATTTCATCTATTCTTTAAAAAACGTGAAAATAAATGAAAATAAGGAATCTAGTCGATATGAAGGTAAACGGTCACTGAACCATGTTAACGTCAACAACGATTCCGCTATTTTCTGGGAGTCCGCTATATACTTGCTCCGCTATTATGGGGCTCCGCACCAAAATGGTTGAAAAGGGAGCTAGAAGGGATGTTGAGGGGACTTGTAGAGGAAAAGGAGATAGCTGAGGGGAAAGGGAGAGGGAGGGCAGTGGATAAGGGAGCGAAAGTGGGTGGGGAGTTTAAGAAGAAAGAGGAAAGAAGTAGGAGGAGGCAGATTTAGGGTTTAAAATGGGAGGGGAGGAGAGAATTTAAGGAAGTGATAACGGGAAAGGGAAAGATTAAAAGAGAGGGAAAGGGAAAGGAAAAAAAAGGGGCAGGGAGGCGATAGGTATAAAGAGGGTGAAAGAAGCAAGGAGTACTTCATATTTTTTCATAACATTTCCACGGGTCCCACTAGTGATGATGATGATGATGATGATGATGATGATGATGATGATGATGATGATGATGATGATGATGATGATGATGATGATGATGATGATGATGATATAATAATAATAATAATAATAATAATAATAATAATAATAATGATAATAATAATAATAACAGTAATAATGATAACTACAATAATAACAACAACAACAATAACAACAATATACTAACATGAACAAGAATAACAATAAAAACAGTAATAACAATAATAAGAATGGTGATTATGATAAATTACACAAGAATAATGATAAATAAATAATAATGACACCGAATGATAATGCTATGCCAGTGGGTCTTTGTCTCTGTGCGAAACATGTGTTAACATGAAAAGGATGACCTGGGCATGTGTTAACATGAAGGGACCTGGGCAAACATGACGCAACTGGCTGTGAGCGGGGGAGTGGAGGAACAAGCCAAGAGACGGAGTTGGGTGCTGCTCCTGTGAAGACCTCGTGTGTGCCTTTGTGACCTGATATATACTTTGTGTTGCCCTGTTATAAGCTGTATCGTGCGTGCAGTGTGGCATGCTGGTTCCCCCCTGTATTGTGCCTATAGAAAAGTGTACGGGTAAATAACTTGTGTAAATAAAGGAAAGACTGTCATTTTGTGTTTACTTCGTGCCCTGCCTCGCCACTTGGCGTTTCCTCTCCTGGTGTTCTGGGACGCTGTGGTGTTCGGTGCCTCTTGGAGCTGTTCAGTGTTCACGACCCTGTATATAACACGCCGTCTGCCTAGCCTGCCTTGTGTTGGTGGCAGAGAGACGAGGCGACCGGCGTAACAATTGGTGTCAGGAGTGGGATTTGTGATATTTGATCAGTGAGAGCGCCGATTTATCATGTTCTCCAAAGATGGCGGCAGCCATGAGGGAGAGGAGGCTATGACTGAGGCAGGCACGAGTGAGGTGAAGCCGAGCCAGATGGACCTGATCACTGCCATGCTGGCCGGTATGAGGGAGGAAATGGCACAAAGGGCAGAAGAGCAGGCACAGAGGGCACGCGAGCAGGCGCACCATCTCGTCGAGATGCAGGCAAGGAAGGCAGAGGAACAGTTCTGCCAACTTGTTGAGGTGCTACAGAGCAATCTCGCATCTGTGAAGATGGAAACTCAGCAGTACACCGACAAGGCCTGCAACAGCGTGAAGAGTGAACTGATGGAGGAGGTGCAGACTCTGAAGGGCGAGGTTCAGGGCCTGAGGGAGGAAGTGAAGGAGGAAAGGCGGCGTCACGAGGTAGTAACGTTGCAAGCAGAGAAGGCAGACGAGGTTCTGGCAACAGATGCCAGAGTGTCAGATTTACTGGGTCTGCCTGGGGTCTGTGGCAGGAAACCCCCGGGCCTCGCAGCGTCGTGTCGCAGCCAGTGGTTGCTTCAGAAGGCTGGGGACCCATCGGAACCGCTCCCTTGGGTATAGGTGGCGGCAAACTCGGACCCGGTCAACCCGCCTCGTTGCCCCCCTCACCCCCTTCCTCCCCCCCAGGTGTGTTAGTTCACGGCACGCGTTCTCCACCCTGCAGCCCCTCGGCCTCCAGACATTCTGTGAGGTGTAAGCCAGCTGAGTACGACGGGAAGGTGGCCTGGGAGGCATATGTTGCCCAATTTGAAATGCTGGCATCTGCCCAGGGCTGGAGCCAGGAAGAGAAGGCCCTGCAGCTGGTAACAGCGTTAAGGGGCCCCGCGGTGGAAGTGTTGGGGCATCTGCCGGCATCCCAACATGCCTCTTACACCAGCGTGGCGGAGGCTTTGAAACGCCGTTTCGGGCACCACCACCAGGCCGAGGTATATCGGGCCCGCTTGAAGAAGCGGACTCGTGAGCGTGGCGAGACACTGTCCCAGCTGGCGCAGGATGTGAGGCGCTGGTAAGGAGGTCGTACCCTGCGGCTGCAGAAGAGATGATCGTGGTCCTGGCCCGCGATTTCTTTGTTGATGCTTTGCAGGACCAGCAGCTGCAAATCTACGTCAAGCAGGCACACCCTGAGGACCTGCAGGTGGCGCTGGCGAGGGCCTTGGAGTTCGAGGCCTTCCTGAAGGCAACGAGTGGCCTAGGGCCAGCTGCTCAGCCCCGCCGTGACCTCCGGGGCCGGAAGGCTAAAGTGGAGAAAATAGTATTGAGGAAGGTGAGCCCGAGAACTTTCCAAGGCTTGTGTTGGGGCTGCGGAGAGGTAGGGCACAGACGTAGTCAGTGTCAGAGGGAGCGGAGAACACGTCCTCTCAACCGGACGGATTCTGATGCCTTCCAGCAGTGCTGCAAGGACTGTGGTAGGTATGGTCACCATCCGAGTGCATGTCCTAAGGCTAAGGAAGTGGTACAGGCGGAAAACTCTGGAGAAGGGGGCCGAAACCCAGCCGTCCTCGGTTCCCGGGCCTCAACTTGGGTAAGCTGCCGTCGAACCAGCACAATGCAGGTGGAGGACTCAATAGATGGGAAGCCATGCCGCCTGACAGTGGACACTGGGGCTGAGAAGACCCTAGTGCAGCCTGATATGTTGGCTACTATGCGACTTCCAGACACACCACAGAGACTGTGTGGTGTCACGGGGCATTGTGTGCAGCTCAAGGGGCCAGTGGAGGCTCGTATTGGCGTGGGCAGCACGGTGCAGCGGCTGCCGGTGTATGTGGCCCATCTGGACGAGCACTGCTTACTGGGCCTTGACTACCTGATGCAGAGTAAGGCGTGTGTCGACCTTGGACGGAAGCTGGTGAGGGTGCACGGTGAAGATGTGCCCTTGCTTCCAGAGGTTGGCTGTGCAGAGGTAGTTACGGCTGAACGACTGCACCTTGCCCCCAGGACAGAGTCTAGAATCCGGTGTCGACTGTCAAGAGTGATGCGTGGAGTAGAGGGCCTCGTGGAGCCCATCCAAAACCTGCAGCTGGCTGATGACGTAGCGGTTGGGCGGAGCCTTGTTGGACCAGGGGAGGGGTTAGTTACAATGTTGGTAGCTAACTTCTCCAATAAGGACCTGAAGGTGCCAGCTGGTACAAAGCTGGGCACTTGTGAGGAAGTGGAGCATCCAGAAGAGTCGTCGGGGAGCAAGGAGTTGGTTGGTGTGGGGCCATTGCCTGACTTCCTCGAGGACTTGGCGCACCGGCTGTGGCGTTACCATGGGCCAGGAAGCTACTCCTGGGGCCATGGTGAAAAAGAAGATGACGTTAGCCCCAGTAGCGGCGATGAGGACGTGGCAGACGCTGACCGAGATGAGGACGAGCATTTGGACGGTGAGGGCGATGCAACAGACGTCAATGGTGACCATGAGCCAGGTCTTGGGGCAGATATCCCTCTGGGTGCCACTGCCAATCTACCGCCGCCCACACCTCCAGAGCGACCCCAGCGAGAGCGAAGAAAGCCGCGCTGGATGAAAGATTTTTGTGTTTCTGAGAACTGATTTTCAATTACGGTTACTTTTGTTTGAAAGAATTTTGTTTGTTCCTGAGACTAATTTTATTTAAATTTTCTGTAGTTTGTCTCAGGTTTAGGTATGTCAGAGCAGACGGGTCGTCTGCTTAATAGGGGGGGATAGTGCTATGCCAGTGGGTCTTTGTCTCGGTGCGAAACATGTGTTAACATGAAAAGGATGACCTGGGCATGTGTTAACATGAAGGGACCTGGGCAAACATGACGCAACTGGCTGTGAGCGGGGGAGTGGAGGAACAAGCCAAGAGACGGAGTTGGGTGCTGCTCCTGTGAAGACCTCGTGTGTGCCTTTGTGACCTGATATATACTTTGTGTTGCCCTGTTATAAGCTGTATCGTGCAGTGTGGCATGCTGGTTCCCCCCTGTATTGTGCCTATAGAAAAGTGTACGGGTAAATAACTTGTGTAAATAAAGGAAAGACTGTCATTTTGTGTTTACTTCGTGCCCTGCCTCGCCACTTGGCGTTTCCTCTCCTGGTGTTCTGGGACGCTGTGGTGTTCGGTGCCTCTTGGAGCTGTTCAGTGTTCACGACCCTGTATATAACACGCCGTCTGCCTAGCCTGCCTTGTGTTGGTGGCAGAGAGACGAGGCGACCGGCGTAACAATAATAACAATAACAATAACATAAAAAATAAAGGTAGTAATAATGACAATAATAATGATGATTTTGATAGTAATTAATAACAACGATGATGATGAAAATGATACTAAAAATAATATTGATTGCATAACTTCTGAAAATGAAAAGAAGAGAAATAAGACAAAAAAATTGACAGTTTTAAAGCTAGTCTTATTTGTGATAAAAGGCAAGAGAGAAGAGAAAGAGAAAGAGAAAGAGAAAAGAGAAAAGAAGAGAAGAAAGAGAAAGGGAGAGAGGAGAAGAAAGGAAAAACTACTGAATATTATATTGAGTTTCTTTCCCTGTAAATCCACCAGACATAAACAATGAGAACGGGAAAATCAAGAACAAGATTTAGCCATGTCTTATTGGGAGAGAAACAATTTTCCTTTGTCCTAAGATTTACATTCACTAGGCATTTTCTTTTTTCCCTTCAGTCTTTCTCTCTGAATTCCACTTTTCTTTTGTGTTCATTTCGTTTTAATGGTTTGTATTTTTGTAATGGCTGTTTTCTATCATATAGTTTTGAATTGCGCGATATTCCATGCACACTCACCAGGGCAAAACAGCATTCGTAAATCTTATTTCCATAACCAATTTCTGCTTTATCATTTTTTATTACTAGGAAACTGTACAATATTATAAATAAGAAAAATGAAGATTTTTTTTTTTTATCATATGCGAGCGTTCAAACCCCACTTACTACTGAACCAAACCCGTGCCAGTGAAAACCTGGAAAAAAAAAACGGAACTTCTCATTCTCTTGATTCAACTTCCACGGTGAGCATGGTAATTTTGGGAACTGACACAAATCTCGTGGCTGGAAACAACATCTTAGTATCTCTCTTGATTTGCCTTCCATGGCGAGCAGGTTAGGTGCGGGCGCTCGTCGATCTTATGGTAATTTAGGAAACTGACACAAATCACGTGCCTGGAAACATCTTAGTAACTCTCTTGATTCAATTTCCACGGCGGGCAGAGTAAGACAGAATGCAGTCTGCGCCAGAGCCCAAGACAGTTCGCGAGAGATTTGAGGGAAACCTGTGAAGACTTAAGGGACGCCATGGCAGTTACTCCTAGTATGAACGGTAATTTGAGATATATTGGCCTCCCAAATTTGTTTGTTAAGGCCGTTATTCCGTTACTTTGATGAGGTAACTCCAGTTAACTTGCTTTATTTTCCCAGTGAATATTTTGGTAGTTTACGTTTTATGTAAACTGTTATTTTAGGTCGTATCAATGGGAATACATAAATATAAGTTTGTTTGTACTATAGTAATGCCTGGATAAATATTCCCAGGTGGTGGCATCTGTTAAGATTTTCTAATTTAGAAGTTGATTTTAATTTGATTTTTAATTATAAAAGGAACATCATACGTGTGAAGCCCAGGCAGATCAACACATATTTTTTAATCTCTCTTTCTCTCTCTCTCCTTACCTACCCCTTCTTTCAATGGTATGCGTATTTTATCTGTCTCTTATTCTTCCTCCTCCTCTTCTCCCTCTCACGGTTTGCCCCTTTACACGTATCAATCCCTTTTTTCTTTTCATAAAATCGTTTCCATCTTTCTTTTATTTTCACTTGCTTTTAAAGTTACTTTACCTTAGTATCCATTTAAAAGTATCTGAATACATAGAGAGGGAGAGGGAGAGGGAAAGGGAGAGGGACTTTCTGTCCACTATATGTATAACCAAAGTATGTTTATCCCACAGAATATAAGCCTTAGCAATAACCAACCTAAGCTGATCTTGAACAATGTTCTGTATAACTGTTAATACCTATCTAGTACCTATCAGTCTCTCTATCTATAACTAAATATCGTTATGGGATTTGAACCCATGTGCACAGAATAATCATAGAAATGTACACAAAGAAATGATTAAAGCAAGTTTTTTTACAACAGTAAATAAATAAACAAATAAATAAAAGATATAAATAAAAAGGTGCAGAAGAATAAATTAAAATGTCTCATTTTCTTTCTGTCTGTCTATCTTTCTCCCCCCCCCCCCCCATCTCTATCTATCTATCTCTCTCACTTTCCCAGCTCGCAAACTCAGAATACACAATGTTCTTTGATGTGATTTATGTATGATAAGAAGATCTCAAGGGAATTCGCCTGTTCCATCTCGGAGGCCGCGAGTTTGAGTTATGGCTGGCCTGAAGTCGAGGAGAGTGATGCTCTGTGCAAGAGAGGGTTATGATAATTGTTGCTTTTGTATCGAATGGGAGGGTTATGATAATTGTTTTTGTCTCAAAAGGGAGGGTTACGATGATTGTTTATTTTGTATCAAATGGGATGGTTATGATACTTGTTGTTTTTGTATCAAAGGGGAGAGTTATGATAACTGTTGTTTCTTATATCAGTAGGGAGGGTTATGATAATTGTTGTTTTTATATCAGCAGGGAGGGTTATGATAATTGTTGTTTTTATATAGGAGGGAGGGTTTTGATAATGGCTTATTTTGTATCAAAAGGGAGGGTTATGATGACTGATTATTTATTTATTTATCTATTTATTTATTATTATTATTATTTTTTTAATCAAATGGGAGGGTTGGGATAACTGTTGTTTTTGTATCAAAATATTTGTTATTTGTGTGTGAAAAGGGAGGTTTATGATGATTGTTGTCTTTGTATCAAGAGAGGGTGTTATGATTATTGTTTATTTTGTATCGAAATTGAGTGTTATGATATTTATTATCTTTACATCATGAGTGAGGGTTATGATAATTGTTGTCTTTGCATCAGAGGGAGGGTTATTATTGTCATTTTTTGTATCAAATGGGATGGTTATGATAGTTGTTATTGTATCAAAATTGTATATTATCAAAAGGGAGGGTTATGATTTTTTTTTTTTTTATGGAAAGTGAGGGTTACGATAACTGTTGTTTTGTATCAAAAGGATAGGTTATAATAATTGTTGTTTTTGTATATTTTTTGTATCAAAAGGGAAGGTTTTGATAGTTGTTATTGTATCAAATTGGTATTTTACCAAAAGGGGGTTATGATTTTTTGTATGAAAAGGGACGGCTATAATATTTGTTGATTTTGTATTAAAAAGGAGGGCTATGACAATAGTTTTTTGTATGAAAAGGGAGCCTTATGAAAATGGTAGATTTTTTGTCTTTTTAATGAAAAGGAAGGGTTATTATACTGAACGTTTTGGATCATGACATTTTTGACTTGCGCGGTAATCTTCCAGCGTGGTCTGCACAAACTCACCAATTTTATTTTCGTAACTAGTTTTCGCCTTCATTCCATTACGGCAGGAAACTGTACACTATTGTAAACAAGAAAAATTATTACAAAGATTTTATCGTGTGGCGGAAGAGGAAATACTAACATTTTCGTTCGTACTCGAACTGTTCTGGGAGCCTTGCAGGAGAGCCACTCGGCGCTTCAGCCTCTCTCTATTCACCTTCCACGGCGAGCAGGTGAGGTGCTGGCGCTCGTTTATATCATGGTAATTCAGAAAATCGACACAGATCTCGTGTCTGGAAACAGCAGCTTAGTAACTCTCTTGATTCAACTTCCACGGCGAGCAGAGTAAGAAAGAATACAGGCTGCACCAGAGCCCAGGAGTGTTCACAAGAGTTTTGATAGATTGTTTCGAGTGTGGTTAATTCGGTATAATAGTGTTACCTTCATCATTGATTTACTTATTTTATTAATTATTTTGCTTGTTGTTCCAATAGATATATATCTTATTTACAGTACTATCAGTTTCTCTCCTTTTTGACTTAGTGTTCCCAGATCGTACCAGCTACCAAGATTTATATTTGATTTATTAATTTATTAATTTATTATTATTATTATTATTATTATTATTATTTTATTATTATTATTATTATTATTATTATTATTATTTTTATTTATTCATTTATTTATTTTTATAATTAATTTCGAAGTTGATTTTAATTTGACTTTTAATTAAAAAAACAAAATTGGAAGCGTTGACGCCAAGTAGGGCAACATATGGTAACTGTTGATTTTGTATAGGAAGGGAGGATTATCATAACTGTTTTTGATATTTTGCTTTTTCTCTGTATCATCTTTTCTATTGCCATCTGTTTATTTCCGTCACCCCCAACCCCCTCTATCCCCTCCACTCCCTTCCCCCTTCTGCCCTCTTCCTCACTCCCTTCCCCCTTCTGCCCTCTCCCTCACTCCCTTCCTCTTTCTATTCTTCTCCCTACTCCCTTCCCCCTCCATCCCCTTCCTCCTCAGTTAGCGATGATTAAATCCCCAACCCCTTAGCCATCCCTCCTTTAACTTGACTCCAACCCTCCTTCTACACCCCCATTCACCCCTCACCCCCCAACCCACACCTCACACCCCTACCCACACCTCCAGTTGACGGTGATCTATCCATTGCCAATCTAACCATCTCTCTTTCTCCCGATCTCTCACTCCGCCTCCCTTTCCCTCTCTTCCCCTATCCTCTATCCTCCCCAATCCTCCTTCGCTCACCCCCTCTCCTTCGCTCCCTGTCCTTTCAGCCCCCTCACCCCACTCTTCTCCCCCTCCCCCTTCAATTCCTTCCATCCTCTTCCCCCTCTCCTCTTCCCTCCATCTTCACTCCACTCCATCCTCTCCCCCTCCACCTCCTCATCTCCCTCCATTCCCTTTCCCCCTCCACTCTTTACCCCTCTTCGTTCTCCCCCCCCCCTCTTATCCCCGTTCACTACCTCTTCCCTCCAACCCGCAGCCACCAGCCTCATTTGATGAAGACAGATCTCCATCTCCCACAACGGCAAAAAGGTCTCAAGAGAAAGAGAGAGAGAGAGAGAGAGAGAGAGAGAGAGAGAGAGAGGAAGGAGAGAGAGAGGTAGAGATGAACGGAGAGAGAGAGGTAGAGAGGAATGGAGAGAGAGAGGTAGAGAGGAATGGAGAGAGAAAGAGAGGAATA
>NC_051425.1:15621491-15623991 GCF_015228065.2 Penaeus monodon | reverse complement strand
CAAATAAATGGAAATTATTTAACTTCAGCAACATTACTTGACTAAAATTTTATCATAAGAATGATATAAGAATGAGATTTTAACAAAATAGAAAAATAGAAAAAATAACACCTTTCTTCTCTAGAAAAATAAAAAGACAGTTAAGGTAAAGAAAACAACTGAACGTAAAAAAAAAAAAAAAAAAAATATTACCCCCCTAAAAAAAAAAAAAAAAAAAAAAAACACGTTACTCAAACCGCACTAATCGATTTACGATACCCCCCCCCCCCACCTCCGGATTTGCATAGGTTTATTCTGTGTTTGGGTTTCATTTTTCCCGTTCTAGCGAATTAATGACGTACACACACACACACGCACGCACATAGACACACACACATGCACACAGACACACACACATGCACACAGACACACACGAACACGCATGCACGTACACGCATGCATGCATACACATGCACGCATACACATACACGCACACACGCACACGCACACACACACACACACACACACACACACACAATGCTTACATATATATACATATACATATAAACACATTTCTTTATTCTTCCTTTCTATTTTAGGGCATATACGTTTTTCGATAACGTATCATGAAAAATTATATATTTTTCAAAATGCCGTAATTGAACCTTGCAAGATACATCATATTCTCATTCATGAAACATGGCGTCCTTCAGGTACATCATTAACTTTACATAAAAGCATTTTTTTTCTCTCTCTCTTTCATGTAAGTAACTGTTTCTGTACTTTGATGCTTTTCTTAACAACCATTTTATCATTAGGTTGCACATACATACGTATTTGTGTATGCATCTATCTATCCATAATACGTACATATATACATATACATAATACATAATACATACATATAGACATATACATATAGACATATATATGTCGAAGATTAGGAATGTTCCACGCTTGTTGAGCAGAAAAGGAAAACCACGTGTGTAGAGCAGCTGCAGTAGAAAGAACCGTGATGATAGAACATCGTATTAGTGACCAGGTGATGGGGAGTATGCGTATGTAGCCAGTGGGCGTGAGTGTTGACCCAACGTCGATCTCAGTTTTCCCTTGGACATCGAGAACTGAGATCTGAGTAAGTCGCCATGACCTGTGTGAATTTGATGACTCTTTTGGTAAGCAGGGCTTGTCTTTTCTACTTATTAAGATTTTAAGAACTTTCCAGTGACTGAATGAGGAATATATAATTTCTTCATTAAATTAAGTAATGTATATTGAAGTTGAAAGATAAATTTAATACAGAAAATAGTTAAATAGGGATTTTTTAACATTAGTTTGCTTAATCCCTTCATAACAGGAATTGTTTTAATATTCTTAAAAGAATTAATTCAGCTGAAGGAGATATATTTTCCATGTTTTCTGATTAAACAGTGGAGGTGGCGGCGACTCTGCTTACAACAGAAATCTAATGTTCATTTAATTAAACCAGATTTTGATAGTAGTGGCAGCGGCAGGAGAGAATAGATGATAGCCATTAATTAATCTTTTATGGTTTCACGTGGCATTGAGCGTAGCAGCTTTTAGTTTCTTGTTTCCTGAAGTGGCTTATGTACAGTGTATGTCATATTTCTATTGTTTTCTTAAATTAATTACAAGTACAGGGTACTGGTAATGTCTTTCCAAGAGTGTGTTATGGATTAACTATATCTATTAATGATATATCTATATTCAAGTCGAGATATATTTTTATCATGTTATTTTAGCGTTAGTATAATTTCTATGTTGCTTATGACTGAAAGTTTAAATGTAAAGTTAATATATTCTCTTACAGACCTAGTAATACTCTTCAAGGCATATAAATATCATGTTTTTATTCTGTTGTGCTGGATTTACATATTGTTTCATTTCAGTAACTGAGTAAGACTTCATTTTATAATATATTATGCCTATATTATGCTTTACTTGTCTGCTTGGGTTTACATTTTCTAATAGGTTGCTTTAACCATTAGATACTTGCATTTTTTCCCACTTGTACAGTGAAGTAAAATGAAGCAGAGTGCAGATTTTATTGTATAGTGTAGTACATTTTTTGGTGAGTGAGGGAAGGAGAGCAGAGCGGTAGGGGCGAGGGGTGCCAGGCAAGCATAGTTCAACACTAAGTAGACATAATCTTTGTTTTCGGCTGCCGTTCGCTTTTGTGTGGTGACGATACGTTATAGAGACGTAACCCCGACTCCTGATGTCACGGTCCTCCCCACATGCGAGTCGAGTTACGGTGGATGCCGACTGTGGAAATTTTCCTGGGAGAAATTGTCACACGCCGACCTTGCCTGTCAGCTGACTCGTTAGTGAATAAGTGTTACTTTTTTATTGCATGGTATTTTTTCCATTTTTTATTTATCTATTTATTTATGTATTTATTTATTTTACTGGGTGATGTGTATGTTGTTTTCATATGTTTAAATATTCAGTTCTCAGTGTATATATAGGTACCTTATTTAAGATTAATGGATAGCTCACA
>NC_051425.1:15606491-15613991 GCF_015228065.2 Penaeus monodon | reverse complement strand
TATTTTTTTCATTTTGTTGTTATTATTATTATTATCATTATTATTATTATTATTATTATTATTATTATTATTGTTATTATACTACTGCTACTAGTACTAGTACTACTACTACTAATTATTATTATTATATTATCATTATTATCATTATTATTTGTATTATCATTAATGACGACGATAATAGTGGTCATCATCATCATCATCATCATCATCATTATTATTATCATTATGATATATTATATTATATCGTTTTTATGTTCATCATTATCATTATTGCAAATATCATGTATATTTCAGCAGGTTTTTAAGTATTCATATATGTATGTCTGTGTGAGCATATAATTGTTTAAAGAAATTATACTTCCCTGGCTTATTATAATTATTATTTTTTTTTAACCATTTTTGAACCCGCTGTAGGCATCAGCAGTTTTTATTTATTTATTTATTTATTTTTTTTTTTTAAATAATTCTATCAGTGCAACTTACTTTCATGTTCTTTCAGCAAAGTTTTTTTTTTTATTATTATCAAAATATTTTTCCTATTGATTCTTCTCTCATATTCATTAAGAAGGTGTGTGTGTGTGTGTGTGTGTGTGTGTGTGTGTGTGTGTGTGTGTGTGTGTGTGTGTGTGTGTGTGTGTGTGTGTGTGTGTGTGTGTGTGTGTCTGTAGGTGTGTGTGTAATTACATACATACATATATTTAAACAATTATCATTCTTTTCAGTACTCTTAACTGTAAAGCTCAGATTTTTGTAAACAAGAAAAAAAAACAGAGAAAAAGACATGATATATTGAGAGTGTGTCCTTTTAGTAATTTTGTAAACGAAAGGTGAAGATAAATAGACAGTAAATCTAGATTAAGATAAACAGATAAATAATCTTTTCCCTCTCCCCTTCCCACTCCACTTTCCCTCCCCCTCCCCTCCCTCTCCCCTCCCTCACACGCTCCTCCTCCCCTCACCCTCCTTCCCCCCCCCCCCTCCCCCCCCTCCTCTTCCTCTTCCCTTCCTTTCCCTCGCACCCTCTTTTCCCTCTTACTCCCTCTCTCTTCCCTCTCATACCCTCCTCCCCTTCTCATCCCCTCTCTCCCTCTCCCCCTCTCATTCCCACTCCTTTCCATCTCACTCTCCTTCATTCCCCCTCCCTTCCCCCCCGTTTCATCCCTCTCTCCCCTCCTCTCCCTCTTATTCTCCTTCCTATCCCTCTCATTCACCCTTTATTGCCCCCCCTCCTCTCATCCCCCCTTCCACCTCTCATTCCCCTTCCCCTCTCCTCTCCCTCTCATCCCCCTTCCCCTCTCTCCCTCCATTCCCTCCTCCACCCCTCACATTCCCCTTCCCCCTCCTCTCCCTCTCACCCCCCCTTCCCCCTCTCATCCCCCCCTCCATCCCCCCTCCCTTTCCCCCCTCCCTCCCCCACTTCCACACCAACAGACCCCACTGCTCCATAATAAGTCAAGTTTAACGGCGTGGGAATATAACTGATCGCCTATTCGTCTCGCTGTATAACTGTCTCGGGAACACAAACCGGAATCAGGGAGGATATTTTGGTTAGTGGCTTGTGAGAAACGGGTTGGTTGGATGTTGCGTGTTTTTTTGTTGTGTTTTTGTTGTGTTTTTTTTTTTTTTTTTTGTGTTTTGTGTGTTTTTGTTGTGTTTTTTGTTGTGTTTTTGTTGTTGTTTTTGTTGTTGTTTTTGTTTTTCGTTGTTGTTTTTGTTGTTTTGTTGTGTTTTTGTTGTTGTTTTTGTTGTATTTTATTGTGTTTTTGTTGTGTTTTGATTGATTGTTTATCCTTTTTTTATTATTTTTATTTTTTGTTGTAAGTTTGCAAGTTTGTTTTTGGTGTTTTTATTTATTTATTCATTTGTATTTTTGGTAAGTTTGTAATTTTTTTTTTTTTTTGGTTTTTATTTATTTTATATTATTTTTTCATTTAAGTCTGTAAATCATTTTTATTGTGTTTATTTGGTGTTTTTATTTATTTTTCTATTTACTGTAAGTTTGTATTTATGGCGTTTTTATTTATCTTGTTTTTTCTTTCAAGGTTATAAGTTTGTTTTTTTGGGGTGTTTTTGTTTTATTTTCTTGTTTGTTTGTTTTTTTTTTTTCCAGTATGTGAGTATTATTTTCTTGGCTGTCTCTTCTCCTTTCTGCTCCCCCCCCCCTCTCTCTCTTTTTCTTTCTTCCTTACTCTCTCCCTTTCTCGTCCTCTTTTCCTCCCATCCCCTCTCCTCTCTCTCTCTCTCTCTTGCACTCTCTCTCTCTCTCTCTCTCTCTCTCTCTTTTTCTCTCTCTCTCTCTCCATCCTCCCCCTCACACCTTCCTCTTCCTTTCTCTCTCTGCCCTCTCTCCCTTCCTCTTCTCCTGCCTTCCCCTCCCCTCCATCTCCCCTCTTTTCTCTCTCTCATTCCCCGCGTCATTCGCAAGACGTAGAGGCTTCAATAACACCGGACGCATAAGGCAAAGGACCGATTTGTAGATTCAGTGACGCTATTTGCAGAACCCAAACAGTTCTCTTTCTGTGGCTGTCTGTCCGTCTGTTTGTCTTCCTGTCTGTCTGTCGGCTTGTCTGTCTGGTCGATTTCCTGCCTACCTTTCTGTCTGTCTTTCTGTCTGTTCGATTTTCTGTTCTTGTTGTCGTTCTCTGCTGTAATTGTCTGTCTGTCGTCTCTCTGTTCTTCCTTGTGTCTGTCCTGTCTTCCTGTCTCTCTGATTGTCTTCCTGTCTGTCTGTCCCTCTGATAGTCGTCCTGTCTGTCTGTCTGTCGTCTTATCAGTTAGTTTATCCGTACATCTGTCTGTTTGTTTGTCTGTATGCCTTTCTCCCTCTCCCAAAATATGAAAGAAAGAATAATGGAACACAAAAAAAAACTCCTCAAAATGGAAAAGAGACAAGAAAAATTAGCGAAAGACAATCAAGAAAAAAAACAAAAATAAAAAAGAAGAATAAGGAAAAGGAGGAATATCGCTTCCTAGAGCCATTCGGGAATGGCATCGAAATGTGAATTGTCTCCTTCGTCCGACGGGTGGATGGCGCCCCGTCAGGAGGGGAGGGGGTGAGGGGGGAGGGTTAGGAGTGGGAGGAGGAGGAAGGGGAGGAAGGGGAGGAAGAGGAGGGGGAGGAAAGGGAGGGTTAGGAAGGGGAGGAGGTGGGGGAGGGTAAGGAGGGGGAGGAGGAGGAGGAGGGGGAGGAGGAGGAAGGAGGAGGAAGGAGGAGGAGGAGGAAGGAGGAGGAGGAGGAGGAGGAAGGAGGAGGAGGAGGAGGAGGAGAGGAGGAAGGAGGAGGAAGGAGTAGGAGAATTAGAGGAGATGGGGAGAGAGGAAGAAAAAGAAGGAGGATGACAATGAGGAAGAAGACAAAGAGAAAGGGAAACAGGAGAGTGAGAGCGAGAGAGAAGCAAAATAGACACAATATCTTCGACCAAGAAAGTAAGAGAATAAGAAAACAAGAAAATTCATGTTTATTTATTTATTTATGTTTTATCATATCTATAGATTTTTTCTTCACATTACCAGCGCGACATGAAACCGGCAGAGGTCAACCGGAAGCGAATGATTCAGTCGATTAAAGCAATGTGAAAAGGGTGTTTGTCAAACTTCATTAATGATGCGAGTAAGGGTTTGACTCGAGTCTCATAATGAATTAATTTCGTTAATTATTTTTCGCGGTTATATAATAATAATAATAATAATAATAATAATAATAATAATAATAATATATATACTTTTTTGCTCACTTTTTCCTTTCCAGTCTGTCTTTCTCTCTCACTCTTCCTATGTCTCATCTGTCCAGGCTGGTCTGCCGATCTGACTTGTTTCATCTCAATCTTGTCTCTTCTTCAACTTCTTCTCTCTCATCTCAACTCGCTATTGCGTCATCTGTCTATCTCCATTCTCTTCTTTATTCCTCTTTCTCAACCATATCGCTTATCCTTTTAATACTCTTCATTTTCCTCTTCCTCAAACCCATTATTCTCTCTCCTTCATCTCTCTTTTCCTTTCCCTCTTTCCCCTCAAGTTATTCAAGCAACGTTTACACACAAACACGCAAGCACATAAGTCGTACTCTCCAAAGGCAAGCGCTGATATGCATGCAACTTATTTGCAACATATCTCCTAGCAGAGCAGACCTACGCTTGCTTGCCTCTATATAAGGAATCCAGTTCGAGAGAGAGGGGGAGGGAGGGGGGAGGGAGGGAGGGAAGAGGAGGAGGGAGGAGGGGGGAGGGAGGGTGGGAGGGAGGGGAGGGGGAGGGAGGGAGGGAGGGGGGAGGGAGGGAGGAGAGGAGAGAGAGAGAGAGAGAGAGAGAGAGAGAGAGAGAGAGAGAGAGAGAGAGAGAGAGAGAGAGAGAGAGAGAGAGAGAAAGGGAAGGGACTTAATAAAGACGAGAGAGAGACACGGGGGTACGGATACTAAAAATTGAGAGCAGGAGACAGGAGATAGGGAGAGGAATGAGAGAACAAGAGGAGAGAGGGCGGGAGTTATGGAACGGAGATAAGGGGGAAGAGAGTGGAAGAGAAAAGGGGAAAGGCGATGGGGGAATAAAGTAAACGAAGGAGCCAGAACCGCGGAGAGAAAGAGCACAAAAGATATATATGGCGGACGCTGTTGAAACACACCCACGTCGATAACGGGAAAACTCTGCCTTTCGTTGGGTAAAAGAGCGATTCAGAGCCCATAACAACGAAACTTTAATCAAACCTCGGGTCATTTCTTCTCATCATTCAGCAATATTCTGAGATTGTTCATATATATATCTTTTTTAGCCTCGAGGGGGAAACGCGCGTATTTTCTTTCTCTCCCCGTTTTCTTTGTTTCCCTAACGTTTCCCATTTTCTACTTCGAGATGAATAGAAAACGAGGACGAATAAACAGGGAGAGACTGTATGAAAAGCGAATATTTCAGGGTAACGACATCGTCAAGGGCAGCGGGTGCGAGATATAGTCCTTTAAGAGGCGGAAGTTTACGCCCGGATGCTCCTACGGGTGATGAGCTGTTTCACAGACGCACACATGAACGTAAATGCACGCACATACTCGCACAGACAGTCTCATACACGATTATATGGACGTAAATGCACGCACATGCAGGCAGTCTCATACACGATCACATGAATGTAAACACACGCACATACATGCAGGCACATACAGGAATCAAAGACGTAAACACGTACACACACATACACAAACGCGCTAACAAAACACAAACACACACACACACACACACACACACACACACACACAACACAAGACAGACATACCAAACCAAACGCACAAACAAAAACATCCCCCCCCCCCACGCACACCCTGAAATACACTAATACACACTAAATCCATCTCCCTACCCCCTCCCCTCACACGTATATATCCACACAGCTCCCTCGAACATGCATATTCATGAATCACCCCCCCCCCTTCACTTCCCTGCTCCCCCCTCCCCATACTTACCCCTTCACTCGCAAACACGAAATCTCGATGATACAGGAATCCTCTCCCCTCTCTCCTCTCTCTCCTTTCCCTCCCTCCCTCGTTTCCTTCCCTCCTCTCTCTCCTTTCCCTCCCTCCCTCCTTCCCCTCCCGCCCTCCCTCCTTTCCTCCTCTCCCTCTTTCCCTCCCATCCTCCCATTATGATATTTTTAAAACTATGATCATCATTATCATTATAATGATATTATCATAATAAGGATATTATCATGATAATGATAACAATGATAATGGTAATAATCATCGTTGTTACTATCATTACTTTTTTACTATTATCACAATCATTAGTTGCAGTAGCATGCCTTTTATCATCATAATGATCCTCGTCAACATTATCCTTGTCATTATTATTGATATTACTACAACTACCCTACAACTACAACTATCCTCTTTATCATAAGTATTAGACCTGTTATTATCACTACCACTGACGCTCCTGTTATTATCATTATTATTACACCAAACCTTTTTAATTGAATTTTTCGCTTGTTGAAAAAGGAACATATGTATATATATATTTATATATAATGATCAGTTTTTAAGTCCGCATTAACCCTGCTAAATTTATAATGAAAAAGTAAATATAATAGAAATCATTATAAAAATATAAGAATAGAACGTCAGAGGTAAATGGATTAATTTAACAGATAAAAGAATGATATTAGAGAAAGAAAATAAATGAAAATGAAAAGGAGAATGAACTAGACAGTTTGTTTTGTGAATCTTTACTATAAATAGTTGAAAATAATCTTAGGCGCTCGTTATAATGCCAGCATATAAAAAGAAGAAAATACACGATTATACTTTCCGGACTACTTACTTATAGATCTTAGAAAAAAAGACAAATTTAATATCTTGATCGAGATACCAACAATCTAATGGTGGAATTAAAGAAAAGTGAACCGGGTTTGTATACAAATAAAACATTCGAAACCCTGGAGATTCCTCAAAAAAAAAAAAAAAAAAGATAAAAAAAGAAGTAATATTAACAATACACATATTTCTAATTCTTTCTTTACGATTCACTCTATTGGAGCAAGTCAGATGAGACGTCAAGAAAAGTCTTTTAAAATTATATTTTTGTGCTTTGCTGAAGTCGAGGCAACTTGCGGTCGAAAAAGTTACTTCCTCATTTCCGCTGTGAATTTAAAATAAGTCCGTTTCATTTTTTGGTTTTCTTCCCTTTTGTTGCCAAAATGTATTTTTTCTTCTTTTACTATGAATTTGAATAAGAAAAGAAGAAACATTGATTATGAAACACACACACACACACACACACACACACACACACACACACACACACACACACACACACACACACACACACACACACACACACAAACACACACACATGCGCACACGCAAACACATTCATACACAAACGCACACATACACAAACAAACACACATACACAAACAGAAATTACACAAACAAACAAACAAAGCAACCTCACAAACAAACACTCCCACACACTTTAAAAAAAAAACCAAAAAAAACCCGCAAAACCTTTGAAAGCGAAACGATGATTATCTCATAAAAAAGGCTAATTAATTGTTAATTCCTCGGATAAGGAGATCAAGACATGCCGGCCAATTAATCAGGACAGGAAAAGGTTGATCATCGTATTATCTGGTATCAATTTTATTTCTTTTTACGCTCGCAGTGTTCAGTCGACCGGATCTTCTGTTGTCTTATTGTGAGATGAAGTAGGTTGGTTCGTTATTGTTATAGTGAGTGGAAACGAGGAGGTTATGCTTATATGTCTATTTCTATATTTAAAGAGACTGATAGATATAGATGTGCAACATCCTGTCTCCAGTCGTGGGATGAAATCATACATTCTTTGTCTGTCTCTCTGTGTAATTAAACGGAGAGCTCTCTCTCTCTCTCTCTCTCTCTCTCTCTCTCTCTCTCTCTCTCTCTCTCTCTCTCTCTCTCTCTCTCTCTCTCTCTCTCTCTCTCTCTCTCTACACACACACACACACACACACACACATATATATATTATATATATATAT
>NC_051425.1:15596491-15601491 GCF_015228065.2 Penaeus monodon | reverse complement strand
GATGGCATAATCCTCTTAATGAAGAGTAATGTTCTGATCACCGAGACGATACCACTGATCTCGTTATTAGCGCTAATGATATCAAAATTCATATACTGGCAATAATGATGCCATTTGCGTTAAGGTCTGCGGGTTATGGATCATCTTCCATGGCCTTTATTTGTCGATAATTCTCTTAGTAGTGAGTCGTTGAAATAAATGCGAGAAAGGAAAAGAAAGGGTAACATCTTTTCCGATAGACTTGACATTATGCATAACATATTACTTATACCTCATTATACTAATACATTCTCTTGTTTTCCGAGATGCGCTAATTGGCTACAGTTCAAGTTGCCAGTATCATTCGGATTCTCTAAACTGGATTGATGGAACAGATGTGATATTGAAGGAGCAACTAAATCCTGTAATCCAGTGAAAATAGTTAATATATATAGGGAAATCAGAATAAATCTATCTATCTATCTATATAAAGGAAATATGGGTTGCTCATTAAACTTTGATATAAGTAAGGAGAAAAAATATAAATCATGAAAATTACAAAATTACATAAGGTGACGTCATTGCATACTACGTCATCAGTAGATTAATAATTATATAATAAAATAAGTAATTTATTAAATAACATATCCAATACATAAGCCTCCTAGTACAGTGGTAACGTGTCGGCCTCTCATCCGAGGGGTCGGCGGTTCGCGCCCCGCCCAGGGCCGAGAAGTTGCAATTGTCGCCCGGAGGTTACTGCTGTGGCTGGGAACCACGGCGGGTAAGGACTCGGTTCAGCCGAGTCAGCACCAGTTAACTTAACACACGCTAGCGAGTCGGCATTAGTCGACACAGGCCGGGCTCCCCTCATGGGTATAGCCTGGGCGAGGATAAGCTTCGCCTATTCTTATTCAAATACATACCTAATTATAAATAGATACTAGTATAAACTTCCGAGTACTGAGAACTACCCGTTGGTGAATACGAAAAAAGTTTCTCTTCAAAAAAAGCCTCCAACATAATATAATATCCATTTTCTTCATTTTGGGAGCCAACTTGAAAGTTTGATATCTGAAAAAAAAGTTGTTTTATATAATTTTTGCATGATTAGGAGGGTCGGGATTCGTAAAAATGTGCTAAGTTTCGAAGTTTCTCACCCAGTATTCAGCTATAGTTTAGCCTGTTAAAAAGAAAAGTTGGTTGAAAATATCGAGAAAACAAGTTAACTTTACCCTTAATGCTAATTTCACTGATTTTTTTTTTAATGAATATTAATGTTGCTTATTTTTATTGTGATTGCTAATGACATTGTTATCATAGTGCACCAACGACAATAACATCATTAATGACAATCGTTTTACGTTATCGGGATGCTTACCTCTTCACAATTCTCTTCATTTATTCATTTATTTAATATTATCATCATCATTTATTACCACTGCTATTGTTGAAGCAGTCTGAGTTTCACCAAATCCACCCGGTAATAAATCTTAATATCTTAGGGTAATGATAATATATAATAATACTATAATAATTTATATATTCCATTTGTTACAATGGTTACTCTTGGTGCGACAGGTTGTCTGTTCCATTTTGCTTCTGAGTAGTATGGTGTAATCTATTAACATACATATAGGAGAAATCTAGTATATTCTGACTTGTACAAAATAAATTATAAGGTTTCATAGCTAGCTCGGTAAGGGTTAATTATACTGAAATCAGCCTCTGCTGTTACATACCCTGCTTCTCGGGACACCCTTTGTTATCAACACCGGCACGACCACGAGGTTACTCTGTCGGCTTCTCTTTAAGGAAAGCAAAATACAGGCGTTATTTCGCGGTATTACACTGGTTTATAAGTAATGATACTCACTACATACAACAAGAGAATTGTGTACAAGGTTAACTTATAAACAGGGAGATTTATATCAAAAGCACTGGGTAAATAGGGGGAGTAGACGAGTTCTATCGAGCTTAGTTTCTGTGCTGGGTCCTTCCTTGCGCTCGTGTCCTTGCTACCCTCCTCTCCCTTGTGTCCGCTGTCGCACACACAATATGTAAATAAGTTTTATGCTGCTTCCCCTTTAATCATGAAATCCCTCTGGCATATCAATAAAAAAAGAAAATGTCTATGTGTATACGTATACATATATGGCAAGAGATATCATTATTACTACTGACATTGTTATCATTATCATTATTGTTTTTGTTACCAGTATGATCATATCTTTCATTTTCATTATTGATATTCTTGTTAACTATATCAATATTATGAGTTTGTCAATATTAATACTATTATTTATATATATATGTATATGCCCATGTATGTATATGTATATATATACATATACAATATATATGTATATATATTCATATATATACATACAATACATACACACACACACACACACACACACACACACACATATATATATATATATATTACAAACAACACAGGGAACAATTTTCAAATCAATTTCTTATATTAAAGAGAAAAATGCACATAACATAACTCTTCCCTTTGCTTTACTGCAACATTTTGTAATCCAATTATACGTTGCAATAATTAAATCTAGTGGATGATGTGTCCCCGCTGTGTATGTGTGCGTCTGTGAATGTACGCGTGTGTGTATTTGTGTGCGTATAGAACTGCATTGTTACTTGTCTTTATCATATGTTGATTGGAAGCATTGAGTATCTAGCTATCAGGCACTTGATTAAACTATTTGTTATTTGTAGTGATGATTTTTTTTTTTTTTTTAATATGCGTTGTTTTATTTGACGAAATATTTAGCCATTGATTGATAATATTGTTCCATTGATAAATCTAGTATTGTCACACCTGTTATTAACACACACGCACGTGTCTGGAACACGATGCACGAGAGTCAAAGAGACGAAGAGGGGGGGAGGGGAGAGTAAACGCAGATGAAGGAAGGGAAAGGAATAAAATATGAACAATTCTAATTAACCGACATTTCCGAACCAACATTTATACGTCTCTACTGATGACTCTCCGGCGTGAAAGAGATAATGCTCATCATTACCTCGGTTTCGGTTAAGGTCTTGCGATGATTAGCCCTTTAATAATCTCTACCTATTCGCTCCGGCGGCAACGGCATCTCCCAAGCCCTTTCATTTAACGGAGGATTACAACAGGGAGTCAATGCTCGACTCCGACGCCTCTTTCAACCTGTCGATAAATTACGTGTGACGTTTGACTTTTTGCTTCTTTTGAGAATGGATGAGTCCCCCCTGTTCGTGATTACCAACGGTGTTTATTTATATATTTATTTAGAATTGTTTGTTTACTGGAAGCAAAAAGGACGCGGGTATGTTAAAGTTTTTTATTGTCATGATTATTGTTTTAGAAAAAAGAGGAGGGATATAGGGAAAGTTTGGATGGAATATGGCGCTTTGTATGTAAGTAACTAAGAGCGTAGCTATGTATATATATATATATATATATATATATATATATATATATATATATATATATATATATATATATATATATATATATATATATATATAAAAGAAATTGTTATTAACGGATATTTAACTCCCTCTAAACATTCTGTAATAAAGTCATTAAGATCTTGATATTATAAATTTTGGTTTGAATATGGCGGTCTCTAGGTAAACACGAAGAGCGTAGGTATAAAAAAAATCTAGAGAACTATTATCAACGATATTTAAACCTCTCTAAACTTTCTATAATAAAGTTACTATAATTACGTTTAACATTATAAAGTGATAAAGGCAATCAAAATCTTTTCTTTTTCTTTTCTTTAAGTATTTACGCCAGGGATCTTTACGATAAAGGTACTGCACATCCTGTTCGCCGTTCGTCTAATCCTTAGGGAATGGCTCAAGCGTCGACTCGGCGGCACTGAGTCGACGATTTGCCTCTTTTTGTCGATTATATTCGGTCCAGAATCGACTCCTTAGGGGCTTCCTTCCTCCCTCTTCCCTCTTGCCTTACATCTCCCCAATACTCTCTCCTCTTTATTCCCCTTTGACCCTCTTCCCCATCTCTTAAAAAAAAGAAAATCCCTTCCTTCTTCTCTTCTTCCTCCTCCACCCTCCATTCCCTTGCTTTTTCCCCTCCTCCTTGCAGACGCACCCCCCCTCGTCCCTCCTCTTCATTCTCCTTCCAAATTCATCCTTTCCTCCCCTCCTCTCCTCTTCCCCCATTCGCTTTTCTTCTAAGCCCTATCTCCATCCCATTCCTCCACTCTCCTCCTCCTCCCCCCCCCATATCTTCCCCCATCCCGCTCTAATTCCTCCTCCACCTACCCCCTCCCCTCTCACCCCTACCCTTCCCCCTACCCTTACCTCTCCCCTTTCCCCCTCTCCTTCCCTCTCCTCTCACCCTCTACCTCCTCCCCTCTCACCCTCTACCCCCTCCCCTTTCACCCTCTACCTCATCCCCTTTTACCCCCTCCCTCCTTCCCCTCTCATCCCTACCCCCTCCCTCTCCCCTTCTTCCCTCCCCATCCCATCCTCCGTCCTTCCAAGGAAATCCCTGACGAAGGAGTGGGAGGAATCCGGAAGGAGGGGGCAAGAAGAGACTATCCTGTGCTAAGGAGGTTATGGAATATTTACGTTGGCAAAATAGGAGGGAGGGGGAAGGAGGAACTGTTGGAGATGAGGAGGAGGAGATGGGGAGGGAAGGAGGGAGGGAGGGTGAGAAGGAGGAGACAGGGAGGGAGGAAGGATGGGCAGGAAGGAAGGGGGGGGCGATAGAAGGGAGGGAGGGAGAAACGAAGGGGAGAGACGGAGAACGAGGGAGGAGTGAGAAGGGGAGGAAGGAAGAGGGGATAAAAGGAGGGAGGAAGAACAGAGAAGAGGAGATACGGGGATTGAGGGAAGGAGAGGGGTCGGATGGAAGGAGGAAGGGGGGGAGGAGAGAGGTTAGAAGGAGGAAGGGAGGGCCGTTGTGAGGAGGAGGAGACGGAGAGGGAGGGAGGGAGGGAGGAAGGGGAGAAGGAGAAGGAGATAGAAAGGAGAGAGGA
>NC_051425.1:15581491-15588991 GCF_015228065.2 Penaeus monodon | reverse complement strand
GGGACAAAAATCACTCTTCACCTTTTCAACACACTTATAAAAACAACAACAAAACTAACCCTTATACAGTACTATAACTAGTACTAACTAAAAATAGCAACACCGTAATTAATCATAAACTTAATTTTAAAATCTCGCCCACACCCAGACAAACAATTCTCAGCAGGTGAATCACACAGATATCTACATTTTTTTTTTCTTTTTTGCTCAATGTAGAAATGCATAATCAACATTAAACTCACACGGGTTTCATTGTTGCAATGACTGTGGCCTAACAGTCAGAAAATTCCCGTTCAATTGAAAGTGCCGGCCTGGTGTTCTGACATATTGCCAATAAATGTTCAATACGTATGTCCAAATTTAAGTTATGTCATATCAGAGAAAAAGAGAAAGATAGATATAGATAGATAGAGATAGATAGATGGATAGACAGAAAGACAGACGGACAGATAGATAGATAGATAGATAGATAGATAGATAGATAGATAAGTAGATAGATAGATAGATAGATAGATAGATAGATAGAGAGAGAGAGAGAGAGAGAGAGAGAGAATCAAAGAGAAAAAGAGACAGATATATATATAGAGAA
The DNA here is from genome assembly GCF_015228065.2 of Penaeus monodon. Taxonomy (NCBI): domain Eukaryota; kingdom Metazoa; phylum Arthropoda; class Malacostraca; order Decapoda; family Penaeidae; genus Penaeus; species Penaeus monodon. Next base: position 15,588,402 of record NC_051425.1, on the reverse strand, counting down.
TGAGACAGACAGACAGATAGACAGACAAACTATCAGACCGACAGACCGACAGACAGACAGACAGACAGACAGATAGAGAGAGAGAGAGGAAATGAGTGGGTGAGCGAAATCCAACCAGTCTGGGCCAGAATATTCAAATGACCCAGCACTGGACAGGAAGCTAATGATGACGACTGAAAGAGGGGAAAGAGCGAATAAATCAAAGAAATAGAGGAAGAGAATGAGTGCATAATGAATGAGAGAGAGAGAGAGAGAGAGAGAGAGAGAGAGAGAGAGAGAGAGAGAGAGAGAGAGAGAGAGAGAGAGAGAGAGAGAGAGAGAGAGAGAGAGAGAGTATTATAGAGAGAAAGAAGGAGGGAGAATGAACAAATGAAAGAAGGCACGGCCTGATCCCTCCTCCACAACCTGCCTAATAACCGCTTTGAGACAAACTAGTTCCCTGTAACTTCATTAGAATAAATCTCATTATAGCTTTAACAAGAGTTCGAAGAAGAGGAAAATGAGATTATAACCACCATCGCTTTGAATGAACTTCATATGAAATAAACCTTTAAATAAACAATTAAATTCATCGGCGGATTAATACCACCTCCCACCTTCTATCCATTGTCTTTCGGGAGGGGGGCGGAGGCAAACAATATGGCGGTCAGTTTGAACTGAGAAATTGAAGCGAAAGAGAGAGAGAGAGAGAGAGAGAGAGAGAGAGAGAGAGAGAGAGAGAGAGAAAGAAAGAGAGAGAGAGAGAGAGAGAGAGAGAGAGAGAGAGAGAGAGAGAGAGAGAGAGAGAGAGAGAGAGAGAGAGAGAGAGAGAGAGAGAGAGAGAGAGAGAGAGAGAGAGAGAGAGAGAAAAGTAGGCTTCCTAATATTCATCTGTTATTCAGTTTGTCTCTTATGTAAATTCCACTTGAATCGCCAAACCTATTCTAAATGTTTATCAATACCAAGATCAATTTCGTTATATGTGTATAAAATTTGCTTTATTTTTGTCTAGATTCAGTCTCATATAGGAATCAGGTGATAAGACAAATTTTTACATGTTCTTGTCACTAAAAGACTCGTAACTTTTATTTATTTATCTGATTTATTTCTTTCCCATGCAAAGATCGGTTCAGGAAAATATGTAAAATTATTCCTTTCCTAAAATACGTATTTTCTGATTTTCTTTTGTTCTGATTCGTTATATTTTAATAATAATAATAATAGTAATAATAATGATAATAATAATAATAATAATAATAATAATAATAATAATAATAATAATAATAATAATAAGAAAGGCGTGCAAAACAGCAAAAAATAACCAATGCTATATAGCGTATGAAATGTGGCATGGAAAACTCTACGGGATGGACGCCATGTTTCACTAACGGGACAAGGCTAGGTGGTCTTTTGTATTTCGTTTTATTTATTTATTTATTTATTTATTTATTTATTTATTTATTTATTTATTTATTTATTTATCACTATTATCATCATTTTTTTTTTAGAATAAATTAGTAAATATTGTGAAGCTAACTATCTATATTTCAAAAGATAAACGGAACAAGCAATAGAAAAGGTCGAATGAACTACAGTTCACGTACATTTTTCTATTTCCTCCGGCAATCAAAAAGCGAACTAAACTCTGTCCACTATTGTTGAAGTTCTGTCTCTGGCGTTGCCTTTGTCTCTATCTCACCCTCTGTCTCTGTCACTGTCTATGTCCTTATCACTGTTTCTGTCACTGTCTCTGTCTCAACTCAGCCGCTATTATTGTCTATGTCTCGGCCTCTGTCACTGCCACTGTCTCTGTCTCTATCTGAGCCTCAGCCTCTGTCACTGTCTATCTGTCAGCCTCTGTCTCTGCCACTGTCTCTGTCTCACCCTCTGTCACTGTCTATGTCACCGTCATTTCTGACTGTGTCTTTTTGAAAATAGAAACAATGAAGAAAGTACATATTTTCTGTCTGATTGTCCACTATGCACAGATTTGTGGAATGAAATGATGAGCAAATGTCACCAGTTCATCTCTAATTTTCCGAATCTCGACAATAAATGTCAACTTAAAAATGAAATGATGAAATTTTATAATGTGCATATGCCAGACGGAAATTTCTGCCATGCTTCATACAAAATTTTGTGTCACCTGGCAAACAGTATTATCATTTACTGTTCCAAAAGTTAAATGTACGAAATGTATGATAAATAGTTTACTATTTTCCTATGTCGTTATTATGTAAACTTGATTGACTACAGTGTCTGGGTAAGTCCTGAAAGACTGGATACAAATTAATCTATCCTACCCTTTTTTTCTGTTTCTATGTGTCTGACTTTCAGTTTGTCCTTCCGTCTGTCTCTCTCTCTCTCTCTCTCTCTCTCTCTCTCTCTCTCTCTCTCTCTCTCTCTCTCTCTCTTTCTCCCTCTCTCACTCCCTCTCCCGTCCCCTCTGTCTGTCCCTCTCCTCCCTTTCCCTCTCCTCCATCCTCTGATCTCGACCCAAGGTGATTCTTCTTTGCCCATGTCTGAGTCTTATATTTTTTCTGTTCCTCTGTTTCAGAGGAACAGTCAGTCTATCTTTCTATCTTTCACTCGCCCCCCCCCACCCTTCCACCTTTTCCTTCCCTCCCCTTCGATCCCACCCTCCCTCCCTCCCTCCATCCCTTTCCCACTCTCCCACCCTCCCACCCTTACCTTCCCACCCTCCCTCCCTTCCTCCCCTTCCCTCCCTCCCCCATCTCATGATCGCGACCCAAGGTAACAACAAAGAAGAAGCACAAGTCCCTCGCCCATTAAAGCGGGCAGGAGGTTTCCGACGAGCGTAATGATTTCGAGAAAATTATTTCCCCAAAGTGATAATTCAACCGAGCAGCATGCGGACAGACGCCATTATGGGCTTACTCGGTTTTCCGGAACACAATACTCACAATGCTCATTTTCATGACCGGGTTGAATAATGAATGATGAATGAATGATGAATAATGTATATGGGAGTGGACGTGAAACGGGCTTTATCGCTTTTGTTTACCGAGGAAGCATTACACTCAGAGAGACTAATGTATTGAGGAATTCGTTGGTTCGGAAAGGGGGAGAGGGGGTGAAGGGGAGGCAGGGGGTGAAGGAGAGGAGAGGAGAAGAGGGAATGGGAAGGGAGGAGAGCTAGAGAAAAGGAAGAGAGGGAAGGGATATGGGAGGAAGGGGATGGGAGGAGAGATGGGGAAGGGATGAGGGTGGAAGAGAGGAGAGTTGAGGAAGAGAGGAGAGATGGGAAAGGATGGGGAAGGAAGAGGAAGAGAGGAAAGTTGGGGAAGGGAAGGGAAGTGGGGAAGGAGGAGAGGAGGGGAGGGGGGTAAGAGAAGGGAAGAGAGGGGTGGGGGTAGGAGAAGAGGAAGGGAGGAGAGAAGCGGAAGGGAGAAAGAGGAGGGGAAGAAAGGGGGTAGGGCAAGGGAGGAAAGGAAAGGAGGGTGGAGTATAAGCAGAAAAGGGATTTGAGGAGGGGAAGGGAAGGGAGGGGGGGAGGAGAAGAGGAAGAGAGGAGAAATGGGGAAGGAAGAGGGGAAGAAAAGGATGGGAGAAGGGAAGGGGAGGGAGACAGGAGAGAATGGGAGTGAAGGAAGAGGGAATGAGAGGGAGGGGAAGGGCGGGTGAGGGGATTCATTTGCAAGAACTTTATATACGTCTAACAGATTCCCCATAAATCACTTTAGGCACGTGGCAACAGTGCCAAATGTGCCAAGGGTGCCAAGGGAAAGTGAGGGTAGTTATCACTCGTTCTTGGTACGAATTGTGCCAGAGTGAGTCTGCCACAAACGCTCACTCACTCACACACACACACACCGTTCACCCGTTCACTAACTCACTCCTCACTCACTTTCTCTTACAATTAGACACACATAACTACGCACACACACACACACACACACACACACACACACACACACACACACACACACACACACACACACACACACATATATATATATATATATATATATATATATATATATATATATATATATATATATATATATATATATATATATATATACATATACAAAAAAAGCAGACACACGCACACACACACATTTATACACGTGGGGAATTTACGAGTCAAAAAAGTACTAGAAAGAACACAATAACTTACTTTATCTGTGAATATTTCGCAATTTCCCTTAATTCATAAGTAATGGATCATTTCTAGAAATTACCAGAGTGTATGCTTTCGCTATTAACACATCAAATAAACGTTTGAATTTTGCATTTAGTGATAACACAATCATTTCTTTTCTTTCTATTTTTTTTTTTTTTTTTTTTTTTTTTTTTTTTGTGAAATAAAAGTTCTTTATCATCGCACGCTTGGAATTGACAACATTAACATGGAAATGAGGCGACGCAGGAAGATAAATGAATGCATTTGATGAAAGGAAAGAAAAAAAGGAGGATTTTTAATTTTTTTTTTTTAACTTATGTTTGTCTGTCTTTATTTCCTCTCTCTGTCTCTCTCTCTCTCTCTCTCTCTTTGTCTTTGCCTGTCTCTCTCTCTTTGTCTTTGCCTGTCTCTCTCTATCTCTCTCTCTCTTTGTCTTTGCCTCTCTCTCTCTCTCTCTCTCTCTCTCTCTCTCTCTCTCTCTCTCTCTTTTCTTTGCCTCTTTCTCTCTCTCTCTCTCTCTCTCTCTCTCTCTCTCTCCCTCTCTCTCTCTTTTCTCTCTCTCTCTTTGTTTTTGCCTGCCTCCCCCCCCTCTCTCTCTCCGTCTCTCTATCTGTCTGTCTCTCTCTCTCGCTCTCTCTCTCTCTTTTTCTACTCTCTCTCTCTCCCTCTTGCTTTCTCTTCTCTCTCAGTTTGCTCTCTCTCCATTTTTATCCTTCTCTTTTTTATTTGCGTGCGTGCCTGCTAACGTGAATGTGACTGCATATAAACATTATACCCCTCCTTTCTCCCTCTCTTTGTCTTTACCTCCACTATCTCTGTTTTTCTCTCTCTCTTCCTTTTTCTCTCTGTCTCTGTCTCCCTTCCCCCCTCTCTCCCCGTCTGTGTGTGTGTGTGTGCCTCTCTCTCCCTCTTTCTCTCTCTTTCTGTGTGTGTGTGTGCCTCTCTCTCCCTCTTTCTGTGTGTGTGTGTGTGTGTGTGTGTGCCTCTCTCTCCCTCTTTCTCTCTCTTTCCGTGTGTGTGTGTGTGTGTGCGATCCCCCTCTCACTTTCTCTCCCTCTCTCTGTTTGTTTTTATGTGCATGGTTGTGTATGTGTACAGCAGTGTCTACGATACAGGAGAGCAACTGCATTTTATATATCTGTAATGCCCGTGTGCGTGCGTGCGTGGAAGCATCATATCTCTGCGTCCAATTTGACTCTGACATCCTTCTTCCTTGAAATAGATGCTTTCCTTATTTACTAATTAGAGACGTCATTAGTCACAATTTCTGGTACAGAGAATTACTAGGTGGATCTGCCATTCGCCTCCTTCCCCGTCCCCCGTGACCCCAAGCTAACCCCACTAACCCTCCCGCATGACCATCATCCTAGCCTACCCCTTTACCCTTCTCTTCTTTCTTATCTCCCCTCTCTCCTATCCCATTCTCCTTTCCTCCTTTCCTCCTCCCTTCATCCTTCTCCTCTTCCTCCTTATCTCCCCTCACTCTTATACCCTTCGCAGGGATATGTGAGAGAGATTTTCCTTTTCCCCTTTCCTACCCCTGTTTTCTTTCCTTCTCAACCTTATAACCACTTGTCTTTGTGAATATATACATACTGATAACATAAACATACATTCCCATACTTATACAATCTTTAAGCTGCAATAGACGAAACCCATAATGGTAAATTACCCTCTCTCTTGTCAGTTACCTGCCTCCCGTGTCTGATGTCTCGACACTGGAGGCTGGACTACGCAAGAACCATTAACAACCTCAGAGGGCATCGCCAGTATATATATAAACCCTATTATTCTGTCGATTCAATTAGACTAGGTTTTTCTTTGCCTGGGGTGACTTGCCTTCATAGATGACTAGCTTGGGGTGCTGTAGTTTTGAATGACATTGTGAATCAGTTATTCTTTCTTGTATTTATAGTTATATCTATCATATTATTATTGTCATATTTATATGTGTTATTGTATTATATTACAGTTATATTTATCATTATATTTTGTATCATTATATTATATGATATAAGGGAGAAGGAGGGACGGAGGGAGGGAGAGCAAAAGAGGGAAGGAGCGAGAGAGAGAGAGAGAGAGAGAGAGAGAGAGAGAGAGAGAGAGAGAGAGAGAGAGAGAGAGAGAGAGAGAGAGAGAGAGAGAGAGAGAGAGAGGAGACTGGGGGCATGGAGGGAGGAAGGGAAAAGGAGACTAGGAGGGGATAGGGGGGGGGGGTTCTTATCTCCCACGCTGATTAGCTATTCATTAAGATCTCGTCAAAGCGTGGGAGCGAGGGAGGTAACAGCTGATGGCGTTCTGATAGCGAACCGTAATTGCGTCATCGATTTACTTACTGTGATTCTGAAGGATAAGTGTCCCTGGTGAGGGTCTGAGAGTCTGATGGATAGATTATCGGATAGATGTGGATGCACAGGTAGATGGGTGGATATGTGTGTTTCGGTAAACGGGGGAAAGAGTTGATAGGTGTGAATGGATAAATGAAAAGATGATTTAGAAGATGGAAAGATGGATAGAAGATGGGTGTGAATAGATAAACAGGCAGATGAGTGGATAGGTATAGATGTGTGTGTGTTCATATATATATGTATATATATATATATATATATATATATATATATATATATATATATATATATATATATATATATATATATATATATATATATGTATATATATATATATATATTAGCCCAAGTCAGTGCCGGGTAAATAGAGATGGTGACTCGGAAAAAAAAACACCGGGCGGAAGGCAATGGCACACCACCGCTCTAAATTGCCAAGA
>NC_051425.1:15573991-15578991 GCF_015228065.2 Penaeus monodon | reverse complement strand
ATCGAAATAACGGAATAATGAATACGCCCACATGATACGCACATGATATACACATGATACGCACATGATATACACATGATACGCACATGATATACACATGATACGCAAAATGATATACACATGACACGCACATGATTCCGACTGTGTGGAATTCATGCACGGTGCTCGTCATGCATGAGAAAAATCCCGGGTCATAATGCCTCGTGCTTAAAAGCTTAGAGGCTTGGAGGTCAGTGCTAATGCGAACTGGTGTGACGTTTCGAGATTTGTGGGAGAGGGATAGTGGGCTGATGGGGGTCGATGGGGGGGGGGGTGTTGAGGGAGGAGCGATGAGGGGAAATCTGTTTGTTTTTGGTGTTTTTGTTTCCGTTTTTTTTTTTTTTTGCTTTTGTATTATTGTTCGGTGTTTTTTTCATTTTTAAATTTTATTTTCCATTTGTTTTTATTCTTTCTTATTGATTTTTTCTTTTTTAAATTTTATTTGTATGTTTTAATTTCAGTTTTTATTTTGTTTTATTATATATATATATATATATATATATATATATATATATATATATATATATATATATAATGTATATGTATATATATATATATTGTTACGCCGACCGCCTCGTCTCTCTGCCACCAACACAAGGCAGGCTAGGCAGACGGCGTGCTATCCACAGGGTCGTGAACACTGAACAGCTCCAAGAGGCACCGAGCACCACAACGTCCCAGAACACCACGAGGGGAAACGCCAAGTGGCGAGGCAGGGCACGAAATAAACACAAAATGACAGTCTTTCCTTTATTTACACAAGTTATTTACCCATACACTTTTCTATAGGCACAATATGATACGCATAAGCATGTCACAGCTTATAACAGGGCAACACAAAGTTTATCAGGTCACAAGGGCACACACGAGGTCTTCACAGGAGCAGCACCCAACTCCGTCTCCCCCTTGGCTTGTTCCTCTGCTCCTCTGCTCACAGCCAGTTGCGTCATGTTTGCCCAGGTCCCTTCATGTTAACACATGCCCAGGTCATCCTTTTCATGTTAACACATGTTTCGCACAGAGACAAAGACCCACTGGCGTAGCACTATCCCCCCCTATCAAGCAGACGACCCGTCTGCTCTGACATACCTAAACCTGAAACAAAATACAGAAAATTTAAATAAAATTAGTCCTCAGGAACAAACAAAATTCTTTCAAACAAAAGTAACCGTAATTGTAAATCAGTTCTCAGAAACACAAAAATCTTTCATCCAGCGCGGCTTTCTTCGCTCTCACTGGGGTCGCTCTGGAGGAGGTGTGGGCGGCGGTAGATTGGCAGTGGCACCCTGAGGGGTATCTCCTGCCCCAAGACCTGGCTCATGGTAACCATTGACGTCTGTTGCATCGCCCTCACCGTCCAAATGCTCGTCCTCATCTCGGTCAGTGTCTGCCACATCCTCATCGCCGCTACTGGGGCTAACGTCATCTTCTTTTTCACCATGGCCCCAGGAGTAGCTTCCTGGCCCATGGTAACGCCACAGCCAGTCCACGTGGACAACAGACGGTCGTTTTCGCCCTCTGCGAATTTGATAGGTGTCATCAATTCTCGGCAAGGGGTATGAGTCCTTGATAGTCATGTCATTCAGCGCCCGGTAGTCCACACAGAAGCGTTGTGTACCGTCCTTCTTCTTCACCAGGACTACTGCTGATGACCATGGACTGTCTGACCGTTCAATCACCCCCGGCGCCGCCAGCTCATTGACAGTGTGCTGCATCTCTTCTCGCCTGGTTGGTGCAATACGTCGGGGGGGGGGGGGGGGGGCTCTTGATGGGCAAACTACTTCCGGTGTTAATGTGGTGCTTCACCAATCCTGTGCGGCCCAGGTCCAAGTCACCCCTGCTAAGCACATCTGCATACTGAGCCAGGGTGTGGCGCATCTTCTCTGTCTGTGCTTCCGTCAGGTTAGCGGCGCTCCAGTGCGCCAAGTCCTCGAGGAAGTCGGGCAACGGCCCCACACCAAACAGCTCCTCGCTCCCCGACGACTCTTCAGGACACTCCACTTCCTCACAAGTGCCCAGCTTTGCACCAGCTGGCACCTTCTGGGCCTTATCGGAGAAGTTAGCTACCAACACTGTAACAAACCCCTCCCCTGGTCCAACAAGGCTCCGCCCAACCGCTACGCCATCAGCCAGCTGCAGGTTTTGAATGGGCTCCACGAGGCCCTCTACTCCACGCATCACTCTTGACAGTCGACACCGGATTCTAGACTCTGTCCTGGGGGCAAGGTGCAGTCGCTCAGCCGTAACTACCTCTGCACAGCCAACCTCTGGAAGCAAGGGCACATCTTCACCGTGCACCCTCACCAGCTTCCGTCCAAGGTCGACACACGCCTTACTCTGCGTCAGGTAGTCAATGCCCAGCAAGCAGTGCTCATCCAGATCGGCCACATACACCGGCAGCCGCTGCACCGTGCTGCCCATGCCAATACGAGCCTCCACTGGCCCCTTGAGCTGCACACAATGCACACAATGACGCATCTCTGTGATGCGTCTGGAAGTCGCATAGTGGCCAACATATCAGGCCGCACTAGGGTCTTCTCAGCCCCAGCGTCCACTGTCAGGCGGCATGGCTTCCCATCTACTGAGCCCTCCACCTGCATCGTGCTGGTTCGACGGCAGCTTACCCAAGTCGGGGCCCGGGAACCGAGGACGGCTGGGTTTCGGCCCCCTTCTGTCTGAGTTTTCCGCCTGTACCACTTCCTTATACTTAGGACATGCACTCGGATGGTGATCATACCTGCCACAGTCCTTGCAGCACTGCTGGAAGGCATCAGAATCCGTCCGGTTGAGAGGACGTTTTCTCCGCTCCCTCCGACACCGACTACGTCTGTGCCCTTCCTCTCCGCAGCCCTAACACAAGCCTTGGAAAGTGCTCGGGCTCACCTTCCTCAATGCTACCTTCTCCACTTTAGCCTTCCGGCCCCAGAGGTCATGGCGGGGCTGAGCAGCTGGCCCTAGGCCACTGGTTGCCTTCAGGAAGGCCTCGAACTCCAAGGCCCTCGCCAGCGCCACCTGCAGGTCCTCAGGGTGTGCCTGCTTGACGTAGATTTGCAGCTGCTGGTCCTGCAAAGCGTCAAAAAAGAAATCGCGGGCCAGGACCACAATCATCTCTTCCGCAGCCGCAGGGTACGACCTCCTTACCAGCGCCTCCACATCCTGCGCCAGCTGGGACAGTGTCTCGCCACGCTCACGAGTCCGCTTCTTCAAGCGGGCCCGATATACCTCGGCCTGGTGGTGGTGCCCGAAACGGCGTTTCAAAGCCTCTGCCACGCTGGTGTAAGAGGCATGTTGGGATGCCGGCAGATGCCCCAACACTTCCACCACGGGGCCCCTTAGCACTGTTACCAGCTGCAGGGCCTTCTCTTCCTGGCTCCCCCCCTAACGGAAGCCGCCTTGCCGCGGTGGGGGGGCTTGAGGTCCCAATGATCTGGTGAGCCAGACCAGAGGGCTACCCATACTGGAGGGGTCACCAGTGAGGGATGAGACAAAATGGCTTCCTGGTGCACCAAGGCCTATGAGAGGGGATGGTGTACCCACCCCTGGTTCATTCCATCTTGGACAGGGAGAACTCTCCCACGTGTGTTTGCCGGTATGTTAGAGTGCTCTCAAAAACAGGGTTGTGAACACGGCAGTTGAGAAATTTGGGAATTACATTATATTTTCTGCAATGGTTTAGGAACTTGATGTCTTTCTGCAGAAAATATAATGTAATTCCCAAATTTCTCAACTTCCGTGTTCACAACCCTGTTTTTGAAATTCACTTTTGTTTTCAGTAATTCTAACACTATTGCAAATTTCTTAAAACAGCCTACGAGATGCCACTTTTACTTGTGTTCTAATGTAGGATATCTATTTACCTGTCCTGACTGCCAAGTCAGGTGCGTGGGGTCCACCTCACGATGGTTATGTCACCGCATAATGGAACACAAAGGCAAGTCTTTTCGTACGGGACTACCGCTGAGCAGACCATCTTTCTCGGCCATAAGAGAGCACTCTCACCAACACTCACATCCTTTCTCCACCACAGACTTTAAAATTCTATCCTCTCATTCCTCCCGCCTAGACCTCATGATCTCGGAATCTTTGTTGATCCGAAAGATGAAACCGGAGCTTAACATCAACTCTACCGCAACTACCTTGTTCACTAATTAGCGGTGTCCATTCCCCTGACTATTACCCATGTTGGTTAGTTTTAATATCTTTTTTCCAATGTTTTTTCGTTTTTGTTATTATTTTTTCTCCACTGTATATACTTGTTTGTCCTATATACTTACCTTTTTGTATTGCTCAATTTTTTTTTTTTGCTCACTTTTTACTTGTTATTTGATATCTTTGTTTAAATTTAGCGAACCTCTCTAATGAATATTGTCCTGTTGTCTAATGCATATTTTTTGGTTCACTATTGCAGCACTGATGATAGAGATTAGATAATCTCTGAAACGTTTGCGAATAAACATGAAATTATTCACAGCCGTATTAGTCTACCTCTTCGTATTGACTGTTCGACGCCTATGTGGAAAACCCATAACGACTTATATATATATATATATATATATATATATATATATAGAGATAGATATATATATATATATAGTATATATAATATATATATATATATGTATATGTATATATATATATATTAAATATTATATATATATATATATATATGTATATATAATATATATTATAATATATATATATATATATATATAATATAATATTAATATATATATATATATATATATATATATATAATATATATATATATATATATATATATATATATATATTTGTGTGTGGGGGGGTGTTTTCTTTGTTTATTTTCTATTTACATATATTTGGGTATTTTGGTATTTTTGCTTCTGTTTTTATATATTTTTTTCCCTTTTATTATTATTACTATTTATTGTATTTTTGCTTTCATTTTTGGTAATTTTCCCTTGTTTTTATTTTATTTTATT
>NC_051425.1:15553576-15566391 GCF_015228065.2 Penaeus monodon | reverse complement strand
GGAAGATGGGGGGGGGTGAGGCTGGAGGAAGGGGAGGAGAAGAGGAAAGTGAATTTGGAAGGAGAATGAAGAGGAGGGACGAGGGGGGTGCGTTCTGCAAGGAGGAGGGAAAAAGCAAGGGAATGGGGTGGAGGAGGAAGAAGAGAAGAAGGAAGGGATTTTCTTTTTTTAAGAGATGGGGAAGAGGGTCAAAGGGGAATAAGAAGGAGAGAGTATTGGGGAGATGTAAGGCAAGAGGGAAGAGGGAGGAAGGAAGCCCCTAAGGAGTCGATTCTGGACCGAATATAATCGACAAAAAGAGGCAAATCGTCGACTCAGTGCCGCCGAGTCGACGCTTGAGCCATTCCCTAAGGATTAGACGAACGGCGAACAGGATGTGCAGTACCTTTATCGTAAAGATCCCTGGCGTAAATACTTAAAGAAAAGAAAAGAAAAGATTTTGATTGCCTTTATCACTTTATAATGTTAAACGTAATTATAGTAACTTTATTATAGAAAGTTTAGAGAGGTTTAAATATCGTTGATAATAGTTCTCTAGATTTTTTTTATACCTACGCTCTTCGTGTTTACCTAGAGACCGCCATATTCAAACCAAAATTTATAATATCAAGATCTTAATGACTCTATTACAGAATGTTTAGAGGGAGTTAAATATCCGTTATAACAATTTCTTTTATATATATATAGTATATATATATTATATATATAATATATATATATATATATATATATATATATTATATATATATATATATATACATAGCTACGCTCTTAGTTACTTACATACAAAGCGCCATATTCCATCCAAACTTTCCCTATATCCCTCCTCTTTTTTCTAAAACAATAATCATGACAATAAAAAACTTTAACATACCCGCGTCCTTTTTGCTTCAAGTAAACAAACAATTCTAAATAAATATATAAATAAACACCGTTGGTAATCGCGAACAGGGGGGACTCACCATTCTCAAAAGAAGCAAAAAGTCGAACGTCACACGTAATTTATCGACAGGTTGAAAGAGGCGTCGGAGTCGAGCATTGACTCCCTGTTGTAATCCTCCGTTAAATGAAAGGGCTTGGAGATGCCGTTGCGCCGGAGCGAATAGGTAGAGATTATTAAATGGCTAATCATCGCAAGACCTTAACCGAAACCGAGGTAGTGATGAGCATTATCTCTTTCACGCCGGAGAGTCATCAGTAGAGACGTATAAACGTTGGTTCGGAAATGTCTGTTATTTAGAATAGTTTATATTGGATTTTTTATTCCTTTCCCTTCCTTCATCTGCGTTTACTCTCCCCTCCCCCCCTCTTCGTCTCTTTGACTCTCGTGCATTGTATTCCAGACACGTGCGTGTGTGTTAATAACAGGTGTGACAATACTAGATTTATCAATGGGACAATATTATCAATCAATGGCTAAATATTTCGTCAAATAAAACAACGCATATTAAAAAAAAAAAAAAATCATCACTACAAATAACAAATAGTTTAATCAAGTGCCTGATAGCTAGATACTCAATGCTTCCAATCAACATATGATAAAGACAAGTAACAATGCAGTTCTATACGCACACAAATACACACATGCGTACAGACACAGACGCACACATACACAGCGGGGACACATCATCCGCTAGATTTAATTATTGCAACGTATAATTGGATTACAAAATGTTGCAGTAAAGCAAAGGGAAGAGTTATGTTATGTGCATTTTTCTCTTTAATATAAGAAATTGATTTGAAAATTGTTCCCTGTGTTGTTTGTAATATATATATATATATATGTGTGTGTGTGTGTGTGTGTGTGTGTGTGTATGTATTGTATGTATATATATGAATATATATACATATATATGTATATGTATATATATACATATACATACATGGGCATATACATATATATATAAATAATAGTATTAATATTGACAAACTCATAATATTGATATAGTTAACAAGAATATCAATAATGAAAATGAAAGATATGATCATACTGGTAACAAAAACAATAATGATAATGATAACAATGTCAGTAGTAATAATGATATTTCTTGCCATATATGTATACGTATACACATAGACATTTTCTTTTTTTATTGATATGCCAGAGGGATTTCATGATAAAGGGGAAGCAGCATAAAACTTATTTACATATTGTGTGTGCGACAGCGGACACAAGGGAGAGGAGGGTAGCAAGGACACGAGCGCAAGGAAGGACCCAGCACAGAAACTAAGCTCGATAGAACTCGTCTACTCCCCCTATTTACCCAGTGCTTTTGATATAAATCTCCCTGTTTATAAGTTAACCATGTACACAATTCTCTTGTATGTAGTGAGTATCATTACTTATAAACCAGTGTAATACCGCGAAATAACGCCTGTATTTTGATTTCCTTAAAGAGAAGCCGACAGAGTAACCTCGTGGTCGTGCCGGTGTTGATAACAAAGGGTGTCCCGAGAAGCAGGGTATGTAACAGTAGAGGCTGATTTCAGTATAATTAACCCTTACCGAGCTAGCTATGAAACCTTATAATTTATTTTGTACAATTCAGAATATACTAGATTTCTCCTATATGTATGTTAATAGATTACACCATACTACTCAGAAGCAAAATGGAACAGACAACCTGTCACACCAAGAGTAACCATTGTAACAAATGGAATATATAAATTATTATAGTATTATTATATATTATCATTACCCTAAGATATTAAGATTTATTACCGGGTGGATTTGGTGAAACTCAGACTACTTCAACAATAGCAGTGGTAATAAATGATGATGATAATATTAAATAAATAAATAAATGAAGAGAATTGTGAAGAGGTAAGCATCCCGATAACGTAAAACGATTGTCATTAATGATGTTATTGTCGTTGGTGCACTATGATAACAATGTCATTAGCAATCACAATAAAAATAAGCAACATTAATATTCATAAAAAAAAATCGGTGAAATTAGCATTAAGGGTAAAGTTAACTTGTTTTCTCGATATTTTCAACCAACTTTTCTTTTTAACAGGCTAAACTATAGCTGAATACTGGGTGAGAAACTTCGAAACTTAGCACATTTTTACGAATCCCGACCCTCCTAATCATGCAAAAATTATATAAAACAACTTTTTTTTACAGATATCAAACTTTCAAGTTGGCTCCCAAAATGAAGAAAATGGATATTATATTATGTTGGAGGCTTTTTTTGAAGAAAAACTTTTTTCGTATTCACCAACGGGTAGTTCTCAGTACTCGGAAGTTTATACTAGTATCTATTTATAATTAGGTATGTATTTGAATAAGAATAGGCGAAGCTTATCCTCGCCCAGGCTATACCCATGAGGGGAGCCCGGCCTGTGTCGACTAATGCCGACTCGCTAGCGTGTGTTAATTTAACTGGTGCTGACTCGGCTGAACCGAGTCCTTACCCGCCGTGGTTCCCAGCCACAGCAGTAACCTCCGGGCGACAATTGCAACTTCTCGGCCCTGGGCGGGGCGCGAACCGCCGACCCCTCGGATGAGAGGCCGACACGTTACCACTGTACTAGGAGGCTTATGTATTGGATATGTTATTTAATAAAATACTTATTTATTATATAATTATTAATCTACTGATGACGTAGTATGTAATGACGTCACCTTATGTAATTTTGTAATTTCATGATTTATATTTTTTCTCCTTACTTATATCAAAGTTTAATGAGCAACCCATATTTCCTTTATATAGATAGATAGATTTATTCTGATTTCCCTATATATATTAACCATTTTCACTGGATTACAGGATTTAGTTGCTCCTTCAATATCACATCTGTTCCATCAATCCAGTTTAGAGAATCCAAATGATACTGGCAACTTGAACTGTAGCCAATTAGCGCATCTCGGAAAACAAGAGAATGTATTAGTATAATGAGGTATAAGTAATATGCATAATGTCAAGTCTATCGGAAAAGATGTTACCCTTTCTTTTCCTTTCTCGCATTTATTTCAACGACTCACTACTAAGAGAATTATCGACAAATAAAGGCCATGGAAGATGATCCATAACCCGCAGACCTTAACGCAAATGGCATCATTATTGCCAGTATATGAATTTTGATATCATTAGCGCTAATAACGAGATCAGTGGTATCGTCTCGGTGATCAGAACATTACTCTTCATTAAGAGGATTATGCCATCTCTCGGACTGATGTTCTAGCCTGTGGAGGAGGAGCTTCACTGATGGCAGCAGCTGGTCGGTTGAATTTTTCTTTTTTATTATTATCAGTATTAATATTACTAGTTTTGGTTGTCATATACGTTTTTTTTTCTCGGTTACTTTTTATGAACGCACACACGTGTGTGTGTTTATACATATATTGTATGTATACTTTATGTATGTGTGTGTGTGTGTGTGTGTGTGTGTGCGTGCGTGCGTGCGTGCGTGTGTGCGCGCGCGCGCGTGTGTGTGTGTGTGTGTGCGTGTGTGGATATATTTATACTTGTATGTATATATGTACACACATACAAATGTAGAGAGATAGAGATCTTTATGTGTATGTGTATATGTATGCATGTACGCATGCATACATGCACACGCACAGTGCACACAGTTCCAGGAGCCGGAACATCAACAGCTGTTTACTTCTCACACAAAATGCTGGTAATTGCATCTCTTCAGTCTTCCTTTAGACAGCGCCCCCATTTTCTGTGTAATTTATGTGGGCGGGGTCTCGCATACCTCCCATGTGGGTAGAAATGTATATATCTATATTAACACCTGAATATTTCTAATGTTTGCCAACATTTGAGTCCATCGCCATTATGCTTATTTCGCATTACTGATATGTAGATAGATATATAGGTAGATATATATAGACCGTTAAGTGACTCGCAGATTGATACATTTACTGTACAGTATGAATACATACATTCAATTCGAACATACATACATATGAGTGTGAGTGTGCATATGTAAACAAGGCCGTTATGAGTTTGAGCGGCTGTCGTGCAGACTAGGTAGAGTCTGGCAGAATGCAGCAGAACTTGAGTTGCAGAGGTAGCAGACGTCTTAGTAATCTTGATAGTTTATTGCACAGAGAGAGATACAGCTGGCGGGCAGAGGCTTTGTCCAGTTAGGTTGCTATAGGCTGTTCGTCTGTCGTTCGCAGGCGGCCCTCTTCTATACAGGACCATATAGAATATGGGTAAAGGATTCCTTCATGATAGGAAATGGAAGAGAGAGGATGCTCTCATATAAAGAGTGACGTCACTAGGTGGAAGTGGCTTCACGTCCGCAAGCATGCTGGACGGAATATGTGAATTAATATTATGGCCTTAGATTTGTAATAAGTGAAGTGTTATGTGTAGCAAGAGTGAGCAATAGATAAATAGATGTCGAAATATTAATGGCGTATGATTAGGACTTGCATAAGGTTAATGTGTAGTCATCTGTCACATAAAGGGTAATGTGTAGGTCCGTAGCTTGAGTGGATAACTGTTAAGCCTGGAGAAGGGCGGTGCATGAGCATTAAGATGGAATCACAAATAGTGTAGTTTAGAGGATATGTGAGATCCTTACAACACACACACACACACACACACACACACACACACACACACACACACACACACACACAACACACACACACACACATATATATATATATATATATATATATATATATATATATATATATATATATATATATATATATATATATATATATATGCCGTGTGTGGTGTGTGTGTGTGTGTAAAGCATACCTAGATATTTTCATATTGCATTTGAAAAAAACGTTCATGATCTTAAAACTTAAAGCTAATATAACAAAAAATATATTCTCTAATACTCTGCACGCGGAATTCTTTATAAGATTCTATTGTGATAAAAAAGAAATATAATTTAGAATATAAATGTTCTCGTATTTCCGGTCTAAGAAGAATGCCATGAGACTGATCCTCGCACAGCACAGGTGATTTTTTTCTTCTTCTTCTTTTTTTTCCTTTTCTCCGTCTTCTTCAGCTACTACTTCTTCCTCAGCTACTTCTTTCTCCTTTTCTTCTTCTACTATTGTAGATAGATAGATAAATAGGTATATATGACATAGATGTTTTTCTGTTCATGTATTATATTCATGTATGTATACATTCGTGTGTGTGGGGTTTTGTGTGTGTGTGTGTGTGTGTGTGTGTGTGTGTGTATGTATATAAAAACAAAAAAAAAAAAAAAAACACAATATATAATATATATATATATAATAAAAAATTATTATATATTACTTATCCTTCATCATCAAAATAAAAAAAAAAAGGTAGTTTTAATAAGAAAAACGGAGAAAAATTTTTCCCCCCTTCCTTCTTTTTTCCTCCTTCCCCTTTCCCCAAACCTTTCTTTTTTTCTATTTATTCTTCTCGTTTTCTATCCCTTCTTTTTTCCCTCATTTAAAGGATTTTTGTTTTCAAGTAAGACTAAAAATTTGACAAGAAACCTTTTTTTTCAAATTGAAATTCTCGTTTTGGTTTTTAATCTTCACACAACAAGCCCCAAATTTTTTTAATATATAAAATATATATTATTATTTATATATTTATTAAATTTTAATTTTCATATTTTCTTGTTGTTGCTGGTTTCTTTTGTTTTGGTTTTTTGTGTCGTTGTTTGTTGTTGTTGTTTATATTTTCTATCGTTCAATTTTTTAAGTGTTCCATTTTTTTGCCCCTTTTTTTTTTCCACTTAATTATTATATAATTTTCTACTTCTTTTGGCAATAATTTAAATTCTTTCCATCTTTTCCAACGTTCAATTTTTTAAATTTGTTTTATTTTTTCCCCCACCCTCATTTTTCAAAAATTTGGCCCTAATTTTTAATTTTCACATTTCTTTAATTTGCCATAACCCTTCCTATACGTTTTAATCTTTATATGGGGCAACTCCTTGTTTCAGCCATCCTTCTCCTCAATTTTATCCCTTTTAAAAACCCCCAAAAAGGGGGGAGGGGTTTAAAAAGGGGGGGAGGGGTTTCCCGGGGGGGGTTTTTGGGGGGGGGGGGAAAAAATTGGGGGAAGGGGGGGGTCTCTCCTCTTCCCCTTTTTTTTCTCCCCCCTCTCTTCTTCAACCCCATTTTCCTTTAAATTTTCCATCACCTTTATTTTTCTTTTTTTTGTTGTTTCTCTTCCCCTTTTCCCTTTTCCCTTTTCCTTATTTTTTTCCCTTTCCTTTTCTTTTCTTCTTCCCTTTTCCCCCCCCCCCCTTTTTCCCCCTTTTTTTTTTTTTTTCCCTTTCTATTTTATTATATATTATATATTGATATTATAATTTTATATATATATTATATTATATTTTTATTATTATATTAATATATATATTATATTATATATAGAGAGAGAGAAGAGAGGAGAGAGAGGGGGGGGGAGGGAGGGGGGGAGAGAAAAAAGGAGAGGAGAGAAAAAGAGGAGAAGAGGGGGGGAGGAGAGAGAAAGGGGAGAGAGGGGAGCGGGGAAAGGGAAAGAGAGGGAGAGAGAAGGGGGAGAGAGAGAGAGAGAGAGAAGAGAGAGGAGAAGGGAGAGAAGAGGGGAGAAGAAAAAAAAAGAAAAAGAGAAAGAAGAGGAGATAGAGAGATAAAGATAGATATTAGATAGATAGATAGAGAAGAAGAGGGAGAAAGAGAGAAAAGAGAGAGGAGAGAGAGAGACTCCCCCCCTTTTACCCACCTTCCCCTCCCTTCTTCCCCCCCCCATCCACCCCCCCCTCACCCCCACCCCCCCCCCCCCTCTTCCTCCACCCCCCCACCCCCAATTTTTTTGGTTTAATAAAAAAGGGGAAAAATCCTGAGGGCAAATAGGATGGGGTGACATTACAAGCTCGATTAACAAATATGACGAAAATGAACGAATATCACAAAACGAGCGATATGACAAATAGAGAAAATTTTAAAAAGGGAACACTATGAACAAACGGAACAATGAATGGGGGAAAATAGGACAAAATTTTAACAAATATGAATTTATTTAAAAAAGGAAAGATATGAAAAAATATGAACAAAATATAAAGAAAAATGAAAAAAAGAACATATTCAAT
The DNA here is from genome assembly GCF_015228065.2 of Penaeus monodon. Taxonomy (NCBI): domain Eukaryota; kingdom Metazoa; phylum Arthropoda; class Malacostraca; order Decapoda; family Penaeidae; genus Penaeus; species Penaeus monodon. Next base: position 15,558,339 of record NC_051425.1, on the reverse strand, counting down.
AAAAATGAACGAAAAGTGAAAATATAAACAAATATGAACGACAGAAACAATAGGAACCTTTTAATAAATATGAACATATGAAAAAATATAACAACTATGAGCGAACATGACAAGTATGAACAAATGTGAACCGTTGAACAAATATAAAAATTGGGAACAAAATTTAAATTGAACAAAGTGAACAATTTTGAAATGATATGAACAATGTGAATAAATATGAACATTTGAACATGTGAACCAAACAAATTGAAAAACTATGAAAAAATGAACAAAAGTGAACAGATTTTAACAAACCAAAAAAGAAGAAACCCGGGCCTATGAGGGCAATTGTAAAAGGGATTCTTGTAAAAGGTTCTACCTTCAGTTTTTGGGTTGTTTGTCGAATGAACAAAGATCCTTGGGAAGATGAAAAAAAGAAGGCAAAGAGAGGGGGAAGGGGAGAGGAAAGGGGGGCGAGGGGAAAAGAGAGAGAGAAGGGAAAAAGGGGAAAGAAAGGGGGTTGGAGGAAGGGAAGGGGGGGAAAGGGGGAGAAGAGAGGAATGGGGGAAAAAAAAAAGATAGTTTGGGGTTAGATAGAGAAGAAACAATTATATATTTCCCCTTGATAAAAATAAAAAGTGTTGTGGGGTATAAATCATTCCCAGGAGGTTAATTATTTATATATATATATATATATATATTAATATATATATGTTTTGTATAAATTATATATAAAATATATATAAATAATATAATAAATACACACACAACCACAACACACACACACACCCACACCCACACCACGAAAGTTAACTACATGAATATTAACTTGAACAGACAAACATCTATGTCTATAATTCCCCATATCTATTTTCTACACAATAGTAGAAGAAAAGGAGAAAGAAGACTGATGAAGAAGTGTCTGAAGAACGGAGAAGGAAAAGAAGAAAAGAAGAAAAAAAAAAACACCTGTGTGTGCGGGATCATCTCTGGGTTTTTCTTAACCTGGAAAAAAAAAAAAAGAACTTTTATTTCTAAATTATATTTTTTTTTCACCAATGAACTTATAAAGAATTCCGCGTGCAAGTATTAAGAATATATTTTTTGTTAATTAGCTTTAAGTTTTAAAAATTATGAAACGTTTTTTTTTTTTAAATGCAATATAAAATTTCTAGGTTGCTTTACACACCACACACAACAAAAACGGCATATATATATATATAATATATATATATATATTATAAATAAAATTTTAATATATATTTTTTATATATATAATATAATTTTTGTGGTGTGTGGTGGGGGGTGTGTGTGTGTTGTGTGGTGTGTGTGTGTGGTTTTTGTGTGTGTTTGGGTGTGTGTGTGTGGGGGGGGTTTTAAGATCTCACATATCCTCTAAACTACACTATTTGTGATTCCATTTTAAATGCTCAGGGGCACCGCCCCTTCTCCAGGCTTAACAGTTATCCACTCAAGCTACGGACCTAAAACATTACCCTTTTTTGTGAACAGATGACTACACATTAACCTTATGCAAGTCCTAACATACGCCATTAATATTTCGACATCTATTTATCTATTGCTCACTTCTTGCTAAACTAAACACTTCACTTATTACAAATCTAAGGCCATAATTTAATTCACATATTCCGTCCAGCATGCTTGCGGACGTGAAGCCACTTCCACCTAGTGACGTCACTCTTTATATGAAGCATCCTCTCTTTTTCCATTTCCTATCATGAAGGAATCCTTTAACCCATATTCTATATGGTCCTGTAATAGAAAAAGGCCGCCTGCGAACGACCAACGAACAGCCTATAGCAACCTAACGGGGACAAAGCCTCTGCCCGCCAGCTTGTATCCTCCTCTGTGCAATAAACTATCAAGATTACTAAGACGTCTGCTACCTCTGCAACTCAAGTTTCTGCTGCATTCTGCCAGACTCTACCTAGTCTGCACGACAGCCGCTCAAACTCATAACGGGCCTTTGGTTTTACATATGCACACTCACACTCATATTTTATGTATGTTCGAATTGAATGTATGTATTCATCCCTGTACAGTAAATGTTCAATCTGCGAGTCCTTAACGGTCTATATATATCTACCTATATATCTATCTACATATCAGTAATGCAAAAATAAGCATAATGGCGATGGCCAAATTTTGGCAACTTAAAATATTTTAGGTGTTAATATAGGATATATACATTTTCTACCCACATGGGTAGGTAAAGCGAAAAACCCCGCCCACATAATTACACAGAAAATGGGGGTCGCTTGTCTAAGGAAACTGAAGAGATGCAATTACCAACTTTTTTGAGAATTAAACGCTGTTTTGATTTCCGGCTCCTGGAACCGTGTGCCCCTTTGTGGGGGTTTGCTGTATGGCCAAAGCTCTTATCAAAACAAAAAACAATAAAGAATCTCAAAACTCTCTAATTTGTTGTGTGTACATAAATTTTAAAATACAAGTAAAATATTTAATCCACAACGCACAAACCCAAACCACACACCCCCCCGGCCGGCCGGACCCGCACCGCCCAAAAGCACGCCCCAACCCACAAACCCACACACAAAAAAAACAAACCCCAAAACATAAAGTATACATCCAAAATAATTATAAAAACACACCACGGTGTGCGTTTTCAAAAAAAGTAAAACCCAGAAAAAAAAAACGTTTAAAGAAAACCAAAACTAGTAAAAAATAAATTAAAAATAAAAAAAAAAAAAAATTCAAAACCGACCACTCTGCCATCAGTGAAAGCCCCCCCCCCCTCCTCCACGGCTAAAAAAATCATTCCCCCCCCCAGAATGGCATAAAAACCTCTTAATTTGGAAGTAATGGTTCTTTATCACCGAGACGATACCCCCTGATCTCGTTATTGGGCGCTAATGATATCAAAATTCTATACTGGCAATAATGATGCCATTTGCGTTAAGGTCTGCGGGTTATGGATCATCTTCCATGGGCCTTTATTTTGTCGATAATTCTCTTTAGTTGTGGTCGTTGAAATAAATGCGAAAAGGAAAAGAAAGGGAAACCCATCTTTTTTCCCCCGATAGACTTTGACATTATTGCATTTTTACTTATACCCATTAAATACTTTTTACCTATTTCTTGTTTTTTGTTTTTTCCGAGATGCGCTAATTTTGGCTACAGTTCAGTTGCCAGTAATCATTTGGATTCTCTAAACTGGATTGATGGAACAGATGTGATATTGAAGGAGCAAACTAAATCCTGTAATCCTGAAAATGGTTAATATATATAGGGAAATCAGAATAAATCTATCTATCTATATAAAGGAAATATGGGTTGCTCATTAAACTTTGATATAAGTAAGGGGAAAAAATATAAATCCCTGGATTTTCAAAATTAAAATAGGTGACGTCATTTCATACTACGTCTCAGTAGATTAATAATTATATAATAAATAAGTATTTTATTAAATAACATATCCAATACATAAGCCTTCCCTAGTACAGTGTAACGTGGTCGGCCTCTCATCCGAGGGGTCGGCGTTCGCCGCCCCGCCCGGGGCCGAGAAGTTGCAATTGTCGCCCGGAGGTTTTACTGCCTGGTGGCTGGGAACCACGGCGGGAAAAGGACTCGGTTTCAGCCGAGTCACCCACCAGTTAAATTAACACACGCTAGCGAGTCCGGCATTAGTCGACACAGGCCCGGGGCTCCCCTCATGGGTATAGCCTGGGCGAGGAAAAGCTTCGCCTATTCTTATTAAAATTCCATACCTAATTATAAATAGATACTAGTATAAACTCCGAGGTACTGAGAAACTACCCCCTTGGTGAATACGAAAAAAGTTTTTCTTCAAAAAAAGCCTCCAACATAATATAAAAATCCCCTTTTCTTCATTTTGGAGCCAACTTGAAAGTTTGATATCTGTAAAAAAAAGTTGTTTTTATATAATTTTTGCATGATTAGGAGGGTCGGGGGTTCGTAAAATGTGCTAAGTTTCGAAGTTTCTCACCCAGTATTCAGCTATAGTTTAGCCTGTTAAAAGAAAAGTTGGTTGAAAATACGAAAGGAAAACAAGTTTAACTTTACCCTTTAATGCTATTTCACCGATTTTTTTTTATGAATATTAAAGTTGCTTATTTTTATTGTGATTGCTAATGAACATTGTTTTTCATAGTGCACCAACGACAATAACATCATTAATGACAATCGTTTTAAAGTTATCGGGATGCTTACCTCTTCACAATTCCCCTTCATTTATTTATTTTATTTAATATTATCATCATCATTTATTACCACTGCTATTGTTTGAAGTAGTTTTGAGTTTTCACCAAATCCCCCCGGTAATAAATCTTAATATCTTAGGGTATGATAATAAATAATAATACTATAATAATTTATATATCATTTTTTACAATGGTTACTCTTGGTGTGACAGGTTTTCTGTTCCATTTTTTTCTTCTGAGTAGTATGGTGGTAATCTATTAACTACATATAGGAGAAATCTAGTATATTCTGAATTGTACAAATAAATTAAAAAGGTTTCATAGCTTTGCTCGTAAGGTTAATTAACTGAAATCAGCCTCTACTGTTCTTAACCCCGCTTCTCGGGCCCCCTTTGTTATCAACACCGCACGACCACGAGGTTTACTTGTTCGGCTTCTCTTTAAAGGAATCAAAAAACGGCTTTTTTTTTCGCGGATTAAAACTGGTTTATAAGTATGATACTCCTAATACAAGAGAATGTGTACATGTTACTTTAAACGGAGATTTATATCAAAAGCACTGGGTTTGGGGGTAAAATTTGG
>NC_051425.1:15540908-15548408 GCF_015228065.2 Penaeus monodon | reverse complement strand
AGGCAGATATAAGTGTGTGTGTGTGTGTTTATTCAAGCAATTCCTAAGGCCTGCCCTGAGTATCATCAGATGCAAGTAAAGGGAATTCTGTTAAGCGTAATTCCTCACTGAGAATCTCCTCTAATGACCCTTCTTTCTCTCTCTCTCTCTCTCTCTCTTTCTCTCTCTCTTCTCTTCTCTTCTCTTGTCTTCTCTTCTCGGCTCTTCTTTTCTCTTTTCTTCTCTTCTCTCTCTCTCTCTCTCTCTCTCTCTCTCTCTCTCTCTCTCTCTCTCTCTCTCTCTCTCTCTCTCTCTCTCTCTCTCTCCTCTCTCTCTCTCCCTCTCTCCTCTCCATCTCTCTCTCTCTCTCTCTCTCTCTCTCTCTCTCTCTCTCTCTCTCTCTCTCTCTAAGTTTGCTTTCTCTAGCTATTTATCTCTTGTCTGTCTATTTATGTCTTTCTGTTCATATAATTAGTTGATTTTTTTTATCTCTTTATTTAAATGTATTGAGTTTTTTTGGGTTTGTTTGCATTTCATCTGTTGTCTGTCGTTTGTCTGTCCGTCTTTCAGTTTCTAGCTTGTCTCTCTGTCACTCACTCACTCCCTAAATCTCTCTCTCCATCTCTGTCCATCTATCCATCTATGTACCTATCTAACTCTTGAGCTTTTTCTCTTTCTCCTTCTTTTCATCTCTTACTATATACCTATGTATCTATCTATCTATTTATCTATCTGTCTTTCTGTTTCTCTCTATCTATCTATCTGTCCCCCTTTCCCTATCTTTCACTCTCTTTTCCCTTCCTTCTCTATATCCCCATCCCTCTCCCTCTTCCTCCCTCTCTAACCCCTCCTCTTCCTGCTTTATTCCCCTTCCCTCTCTTTATCTATCTTCCCATCTCTCTTTCTCTTCCTCCCTCACTACCCCCTCCTCTTCCCAATCTCTTCCCCTTCCCCCGATCTATCTCCCTCCCTCTCCCTCTTCTTCCCTCACTATCCCCTCCTCTTCCTACTTTTTTTCCCTTCCCTCTCTCTATCTATATCTTCCCATAAGTCTCCTTCTTCCTCCCTCCTCTTCCCACTCTCTTCCCCTTCCCCCTTTAATCTATCTTCCCATCTATCTGTCTCTTCCTCTTCCTCCCTCACTACCCCCTCCTCTTCTCCTTCTCCCTCTCTATCTATCTTCCCACCTATCTCCCCACCTCCCTTTGAAACCATCCCATCCGCCCGTGAGGACACCGTGAATATATTGTTTATTAGACGGCCACGGCAAGCAGATGAACAGAAGCAGATTCAGCAGTCAGTGTAAGGCCACGGTCTCGGAGCTAACAAGGGGGGTTATGTCTCCTGCTCATTAGTTGGCCTAGAATTTCGTAGTTTCGAGATCTGAATTTGCATTTCTGAATCTCTTTCTCCTTTGGTTTTGGGGTTTTCTGGGGGTTTCAAAATCTGGATCCGAATATGTGAATTGTTTTCCTAAGATCGCCCAGCGGATTTTCTGGGGTTTCAAATTTTGAATTTCTAAATTGTTTTCTAAATTAGTCCAGCGGATATTCTGGAGTTTCAAAATCTGGATTTGAATTTCTGATCTGTTTTCTAAATTAGCCTAGTGGGTTTCCGTAGTTCCAAAATGTCATTTCTAAAACACTCCTGTAGGTTTTCGTAGTTTCAAGATTTGAATCTGAATTTTTGAATATCTTTCTAATTTACTCCCTTTTGCGTTTCCTGTAGATTTAAAATCTATGTTTGAATTACTTAATCTCTTTCTAAGATGTAGTTCAAAATCAAAATCTGAATATCTAAGACTCTTTCTAATTTAGTGGATTTTCTGAATAATAGTAACACTAGTAATAACAGTAACAATAATGTTAAACAAATGAGAATGAAAATGATTGTAATAATAATAATAATAATAATGATAATAATAATAATAATAATAATAATAATAATAATAATAATAATAATAATAATAATAATAATAATAATAATAATAATAATAATAATAATGATAATAATAATAATAATAATAATAATAATAATACTAATGATGATAATTGTAATAATAATAATAATAATGATGATTATAATTATAATAATAAAGTTAATAATAATAATAATAATAATAGAATAATGATAATAACCATAATAATGAAAATAATAATAATAATAATAATAATAATAAAAATAATAATAATAATAATAATAATAATAATAATAATAATAATAATAATGATACTACTACTAATAACAAGGATGATATTAATAATAATGAAAATCATAATAATAACAATGATGCTGATAACAATAATAAAAAAAATAATAATAATGACAATAATAACAATAATGATAACAATGATAAGTGGCCTTTATGGAAATGTTCTATTAGATTCTTCTTTTAACTAGAAAGAGTAAAGCTAGTTCTAGTTCTAGATTTATCCTGATTAATTTTACTTCTTCTATTACGCAATCAATCTCTCTCTCTCTCTCTCTCTCTCTTCTCTCTCTCTCTCTCTCTCTCTCTCTCTCTCTCTCTCTCTCTCTGTCTCTCTCTCTCTCTCTCTCTCTCTCTCTCTCTCTCTCTCTCTCTCTCTCTCTCTCTCTCTCTCTCTCTCTCTCTCTCTCTCTCTGTCTCTCTCTGTCTCTGTCTCTGTCTCTCTCTCTCTCTCTCTCTCTCTCTCTCTCTCTCTCTCTCTCTCTCTACATATAATATATATATATATATATATATATATATATATATATATATATATATATATATGTATATATATATATATATATATATATATATGTGTGTGTGTGTATAAAATATATATATATGGATATATATATATATATATATATATATATATATATATATATATATATGTTTATATATATACGTATATATATATATATAATATATATATATATATATATATATATATATATATATATATATATATATATCAGTCAATAACGGTATGCTCATGTTTGAGCAGCCGTGGACCTCTCCACCATCCTTCGCCACTAAACTCGATCTTACGCTTTTCTTTCCACTTATACCATCGACAGCCCGCAAATATCTTTGATATTGTCGCTCAGTCTTGTCTTCGGTTTGCCTCTTCCTCTGTTTCCTATCACCATCCCTGTCAGCAAGTTTTTCTCAATACTTTTACTTCTCATTACATGACCAATAAACTTTAATTTCCTCTTGTTCAAGATGTCCAACAGTCGGTCTTTACAATTTATTTTTCTCAGCACTTCATCATTCGTCTTCTTCTCTGTCCAGCTAATACGCAGTACTCGTCTGTAACACCACATTTCAAAACTATTGATCTTTTTCTTGTCTATCTACTTCAACACCCAACACTCAGAACCATATGATGCAATTGGGAAAACTAATGAGTTCAATAACCTCAGCTTTGTCCGTAATGTAATGCTTCGGTCTTTCCAGATGTTATTGAGAGCAATTGTGGCGTTTTTGGCAATGATATGTATATATATGTATATATATATATATATATATATATATATATATATATATATATATATATAATATATATATATACACATGTGTACATATATATAATATATATATATATATATATATATATATATATATATATATATATATATATATATTTCTCTAACTACCTATCTATATAACTGTGTACCAAATTCCCTCTCTTTGTCTTTCTCTCTCTCTAGCTCTATCTGTCTGTCTATCTGTCTCTATCTATCTCTCTATCTATTTATCTATCACGTTCCCTCCCTCTGTCTCCCTCTCTCTGTCTCTGTCTCTCTCTATCTATCTATCCATCTATTTATATATATATCTATCTGCTTATCTATCTATCTATCTATCTATCTCTGCCTATCTATCTATCTATCTATCTTATTTATGTCTTTCGGTTTATATATAATTTAGTTGATTTTTTTTTATCTCTTTATTAAATGTCTTTGAGTGCTTTTTTTTGGTTTGCTTTGCATTTCACTCTGTTGTACTTACGTTTGTTTCTGTCCGTCTTTCAGTTTTCTAGCTGGCTCTCTGTCCTCACTCCTACCTAATCATCTCTCTATCCATCTCTTGTCCATCTATCCAATCTATTACCTATCTAACTCTTGAGGCTTTTCTCTTTCTCCTTCTTTTCATCGTGCTTACTACTACCTATGTTCTATCTATCTTTATCTATCTGTCTTTTCCTGTTTCCTCTATCTATCTGTCTCGCCCGTTCCTATCTTTCACGCTCTTTCCTTCCTTCCTATATCCCCATTCCCTTTACCCTCTTCCGCCCTCTCTAACCCCTCCTCTTCCTGCTTTTCCCCTTCCCTCTCTTTATCTATCTTCCCATCTCTCTTTCTCTTCTCCCTCACTACCCACTCCTCTTCCCACTCTCTCCCCTTTCCCCCGATCTTCTCCCCCCCTCTCCCCGTCTTCTTCCCTCCCTATCCTCCCTCCTCTTCCTACTTTTTTTCCCTCTTCCCTCTCTCTATCTATATCTTCCCCTAAGTCCTCCTTCTTCCTTCTCCTCCTCTTCCCACCCTCTTCCCCTTCCCCCTTTAATACTATCTCCCATCTATCTTGTCTCTTCCTCTTCCTCCCCTCCTCTACCCCTACTCTTCTCCTTCTCCCTCTCTATCTATCTTCCCACCTATCTCCACACCCCCTTTGAAACCATCCCATCCGCCCGTGAGGACACCGTGAATATTTGTTTATTGAACGGCCACGGCCAGCAGCATGAGCCGAGCAGATTCGCAGTCTGTAAGGCACGGTCTCGGAGCTAACAAGGGGGGTTATGTCTCCTGCTCATTATTGGCCTAGAATTTCGCTAGTTTCGAGTCTGCATTTGCTTTCTGAAATCTCTTTCTCCGTTGGTTTTGGGGTGTTTCTGGGGGTTCAAAATCTGGATCCGAAGTATGTGAAATTGTTTTCCAAAGATGGCCCGAGCGATTTTCTGGGTTTGTCAAAATCCGAAGTTTTCTAATTCGTTTCTCTAATTATTCCAAGCGGAACTATTCTGGAGTTTCAAATTCTGGCTTTGAATTTCTATCCTGTTTTTCCTAAATTAGCCTAGTGGGTTTTTCCGTAGTTCCCAAATTCCTTGTCTAAACACTCCTTGTAGGTTTCGTAGTTTCAAGATTTGAATCTGAATTTTGATATCTTTCTAATTTACTCCCTTTTGCGTTTTCCTGTAATTTTAAATCTATATGTTTTGCATTACTTAACTCTTTCTAAGATGTATTCAAATACAAAATCTGAAAATCTAGACTCTTCTTAATTTATGGCATTTTCTGAATAATAGTACCACTAGTACTAACAGAACAATAATGTTAAACAAATGAGAATGTGAAATGAGTTGTATCATAATAATAGAATCAATACTATCATAATATAATAAAATAATAATAATATAATAATGATAATAATAATAATATGATCAATAATAATACATAATAAATAATGAGACTGGATATAATATAGTAATACTAATACTATACTAATAATATGATCTAGATACTACTAATAATACATGCTAATACTACTACTAATCATAATCCATAATAATCATATAATAATCACAAAGATAATAAATAGGATAATAATACTAATAATAAAATATAATAATAATAATAATAATAATATAATAATAATAATAAAATAATAATATATAATCTATTAAATCCATACATATCCACACAATAATAAATACATAATAATAATAATTCCATATATATAATCAATATATAGATAATAAAAATAATAGCGCAAGCTCATCATAATACTAATGATAATATACTACATAATATATATAATAGAATAATAATAATTACATTACTATATGAGAGGTAATTAATAAAATAATAATATAATTATGATAATACAATAATAATTAAAATACTAATATATCAATTAATTATAATAATGAGCTATACATATAGACCGCACATATTAATAATTCGCAATATACAAATAAATAGCTCTACACTAGCCAATTAATGATAATCTACAAGCACTACATAATAATTAATCAGATAATATACTACAAGAACTAATAATAATACCTCATAATTATCATACTATAACTTAATGAAGTTATAGTACATGTGCGATATTTCTAATATAGAATAACATTAATAATCATATACAAGATACTAGTCGTAATAATAATAATATACCGGTGTGTCTAATAATAATATACTAATATTAATAATAATAATAATAATAATAATACTGATAATATATAATATTAAATAATAATAATAATAATAATAATATAATAATAATATAATAATAATAATAATAATAATACATAATGATAATAATAATAATAATGATAATAATTAAAAATAATATAAAATGATAATAAAAATAAATCAATAATGAGAATAATCATAATTAATAATAATAATAATAATATATAAAAAGCGAAGATATATTAGTAAAAATAGTCATAACACTGATACTACTACTAATAACACAGGATGATATTATAATATGAAAATCATAATATACAATGATTGTGCTGATAACATAATAATAAAAATAATAATAATGACAATAATAACAATAATAATAATAATATAAGTGGCCTTTATGGAACTGTTCTATTAGATCTCGTTATAACTAGAAAGAGTAAAGCTAGTTCTAGTTCTAGATTTATCCTGATTATTTTCTTTCTCTATTAGCATAATCATCCTCTCTCCTCTCTCCTCGTCTCTCTCTCTCCTCTCTCCTGCTCTCTCTATCTAGCTATCTATCTATCTATCTATCTCTCTCTCTTATCTCTCTATCTGTCTATCTCTCTCTCTCTTTATCTCTCTCTCTCTCTCTCTCTCTCTCTCTCTCTCTAGCTCTCTCTCTCTCTCTCTTTATCTATCTATCTGTCTCTCTCTGTCTCTGTCGCTCTGTCTCTCTCTCGCTCTCTCTCTCCTCTCATCTCTCTCTCTCTCTCCTCTCTCTCTCTCTCTCTCTCTCTCTCTCTCTATATATTAATATATATATAATATATATATATACTCTAATATATATCTATATATATATATATATATTTCCAGCACATATTATATATATATAGTTCTACTATATATATCATATATATAAGATACTATATATCTATCTTATATAATCCTATATATCTATATATATATATATGTATATAATATATATATGTATATATTATTTCTCTAACTCCCTATCTCTCAATCTGTACCAAGTTTCCCTCTCTTTGTCCTTTCTCTATCTCAGCTCTATCTGTCCTGTCTATCTGTCTCTCATCCGATCTCTCTATCAATGTATCTATCACGTTTCCCTCTCGCTGGTCGCCCTCTCTCTGTCCCCTCTGTCCTCTCTCGATCTAGCTATCTATCTATTTATATATTATCTATCTGCTTATCTTATCTATTTATATCGTATCTCTGCTAATCTATCTACTATTATATCTCTATCTATCTATCTATCTATATATTGTTATATATATATATATATATATAGATATATATATATATAATTATTATATTATATATGCTCGACCGAAAAAAAAATGT
>NC_051425.1:15520908-15535908 GCF_015228065.2 Penaeus monodon | reverse complement strand
ATATATATACATCATAATAATATATATATATATATATATCTTATATTATATATATATATATTATATATATATCTCTATCTGTGTGTGTGTGTGTGTGTGTGTGTAGGGTTGTGTATGTTATATATAGCTATCCTCTATTCATATCTCTCTCTATATATATACTCATCTATCTCATATCTCTATCTATCTCACTTGTTATATCTCTTATGTGTTTGTGTGTATATTCTCATATATTATCATATATTCATATTCTTTCATATATATATATACTCTATACCTCTCTCGTTCTTCTCTATCTCTTCTATCTCATACCTCTATCTATCTCTATATCTAATCTTTAGATTACACTATATCTTCATATATTCTCTATATATATATAAATATACTCATCTAAGATGTGTGTGTATGAATAATATAATCACTAAATGTGTGTATGTCATACATATGTCTCTGTGTGTATCTCTCTCTATCTATATATATCTCATATATCTCTATATCTATACTCTATATCTGTCGTATATCTCTATTTAGTACTTTCATAAGTGTATAATATATTAGGTAATTCATTATATATATTCTAGCTATCTCGCAGTCTCCTCTCTATCTCATTTCTATATATCTTATCTTCCTGTGTATATATCTACTCTCTATCTATATCTATCTCTCTCTCTCTTCTAATCTTATATATGTATATATATCTGTATATACATATATATATATATCTATCAGATATCTCTTATCTCTCTCTGTACTCTATATATATCATCATCTATCTATATATATATTTCATATATTATGTTGTTTGTATGTCTGTATGTGTGGTATACACACACCCATGCATGTATATTATATATATATATATATATATATAATATATCTATATATATAATATCTATATATATATATAATATGGTATATCATATCTATATATATCTATATATATATATCTATATAATGTGATCTATCTGTATCTCTTCTTATCTCATATATATCTAATTTTCTCTATATATAGTATCTAGCTCTCTCCTATCTCTACTCAGTCTCTTCTATCTCTCTCTCCCATTTTCTCTCTCGTCTCTCTCCTCTCTCTTCCCCTATATATATTATCTCATGCTCTCTCTCCTATATCTCTCTACGCTATATCTAGCTATACTATCTTTCTCTATCTCTCTCTCTCGCTCTACTCTATATATCCTATCTCTCTACATATCTATATTTGTACTCTCCATACTCTCATTCTCTATCATATCTTTATCCACTCGATATAGTGTGTATATATATATATCTAATATACTATATATCTATATTTGTCTCTACCTCTTTCTCTATAATCTATACTCTCATCTATATCTTCTCATCTATCTACGATCTAGCTGTCTCTCTATATATATATCTATATATATATATTACTCTATATACTGTTATCATATCCTAAGATCTCGCTCTCTCTCTCTCTCTCTCTCTCTCTATCTCTCGCTCTCTCTATATCTCTCTCTCACTTCTATCTCTCTCTCTTCTTTGCGTGTGTGTGTCTTGTAGTGTCTCTATCTGGTTCTCTCTCTCTCTGCCTCTTTATCATCTCTCTCTCCTCTCATTTTCTATCTCTTCTCTTCAGCACTCTCTCTCCTATCTCTATCTCTCTCTCTCTATCGCCCGTTTGTGTGTGTGTGTGTGTGTGCATATACCATATCCTCTATCATAACTGCAAGTCCCTTCAATAACTATTATGTCTCTATCTCTCTATCTCTCATATATCACTCTCTGCCTCTCTCCTCTCTATCTACATGTGTGTGCTGTGTGTGTGTGTGTGTGTGTGTGTGTGTGTGGTGTGTGTGGTGTGTGTGTGTGTGTGTGTGTCATGTTTTTGCATTTATGTGTGTGTCTTCATTGTTGTGTTTCTTTATTATTCTTCTTACTTCCTACCTTCATTGTTCTTCCTTCTTCTTCTTCTACATTACTTCTTCTTCTTCTCTCTCTATCTATATCTCTCTCTATCTATAATCTCTACGATTAATATCTATCAATATATCTATCTATGGCCGGACTCACAACCATCCCACTATCTCTATTTTCACTTGTGTTTCTTTTAGCATTAAATCCATATTTTTTTTTGTTTGTTTTTTTTTTTTTTTTTACGGCTAGGTTCCTGTATGCGCCGCCGTGTCACCGCTGCTCCTATCATTGCCGTTTTCATGTTGTGATGCTCTGGGAGGTCTATTTATCGGGCCCTTGGACCAAGCACTGCTTGGGCTGGCTTGGCCACCCAGTGGCTAGGTAGACACTCGAGGGTGAAGTTTCCTTCCTCTCTCTCTCTCTCTCTCTCCTCTCTTCCCTCCTCTCTCTCTCGCTCTCTCTCCTCTCCTCTCGTCCCTCTCATCTCTCTCTCTCTTCTCTCTCTCTCTCTCTCGCTCTCCTCTGTATATATCTTAATATATATACTTATAGCTCTATATATACTATCTATAGTATTCTTCTATATATCCTCGTATGTAGCTCCTTTTCTTGTATTTCATCCATCTGTCCCATATACGCTAATAAATCGCAATTCCAAAAACATTTTCACGTGACTGCGGCCTTGAAGTGAAATCCAATATCAAAACAATATTCTTGTGACTGCTCATTGTCAAGTTCGCTTCATTTTTGATGCAACAATGAGGTGATGACCCGCACATAAACATGAAGAATGACCACACGAACCACACATAGATAGTAAAGGCATCATTTTAAGAATCATCAATTTTATTCTAATTAAATATGATACCATAACGAAATGTTTACTTTATATTAGCTATTATCCATTGCACAGACGTATAGACTACCTGTAAGAGATATATGATGTCTGTGCATTAAAAACATTCTCTTTTCCTTTTGGACCATAACATATCAAATATAATAGATAGAGCACCCAGAAAATGCAAAAAACCAACGTATATGCAGAACACAGATATAACATTGCACGTGCAAATGGAGGCAAGAGTCTTAACCCGCCCATGAACTGCTCGTGTTGCTCACGGCCTATGGAGCCACTCATCGGAAGTGGCCACTAATCGTAATGCCTAAAATCCGGATTTCGAGGGAGGGAGCACTGTGCGGCCAGCGAATGCACCCAAACCCAATGGATTATCATCACTGTCATTATCATAATGAGTCTGTCATGAACTTTTTAATTTCATGTTTCCCTCCCCTGATGGAAACAAAACATAAATCTGGTCCACTCTAATGCTGTACCGGAAGTGCCTTTACATTCTTTCCATTAAATCAGGATCGTGTCATTTTATAAACTCATTTTGTTAAAAGTACTTCTGATATTTTGATGGTTAAACGATAAACCAAACTTCCGTTATAACAGTAAACTGATTCTCAAAAATGTTTACTAGTACCTAACATTCTCTCTCTCTCTCTCTTTCTCTCTCTCTCTCTACTCGCTCTCTCTCTCTCTCTCTCTCTTTCACTCACTCACTCTTCTCTCCCCACTCATCTCATCTCTCTCTCCTCATACTCTCTCTCTCTCAATCTCCTCTCTCATCTCTCTCTCCCTCTCTCTCTCTCTCACACACAACACACTCTCTCTCTCTCCCTCTCATTCTCTCTCCTCTCCGTCTCCTCCTCCCTCTCTCTTCTCTTCATCTCTCTTCTCTCTCTCGCTCTCTCTCTTCTCCCTCTCTCCTCTCTCTACTCCTCTCTCGTCTCCCTCTCTCTCTCTCTCCTCTCTCTTCTCTCTCATCCTTCTCGTCTCTCTCCTCTCGCTCTCTCACACTCTCTCTCTCCCTCTCACTCTCTCTCCTCTCTCTATACCTCTCTTCTCTCCTCACTCTCTCTCTCTCTCTCTCTCATATTTCTTCACAATTCTTTTCTCTATTCATTTATTTTCTCTTCCCTTTATTGCACGCGAAATCCACGTTCCTTTTAGCAGCATTTAACCCACACAGACGCATAAGAGAATATATTATAAATAATACGCCTGACACAGAGCAAATATTAAAAAGAAAGGGAGAGAGAGAGACAAGCAGCGAGGAGAGAGAGAGAGAGAGAGAAGATGGTGTGAGGCAGAGGGAGAGAGAGAGGGGGGATAGGAGAGAGAAGAGAGGAGAGATAGAGAGAAGAGAGAGAGAGAGGAGTGAAAATAGCGTGTGAGGTGGCTTCACAACTTTCATAACAACAAAATATCAGACCCGTAAAATACGCATATGGCCAATATGGAGACATGAAATATTCACATATCCAACCCTCTCGCTACCTAACCCATAAACTATATGAAAAGCTTTTTCATGGGCTTCCATTTAGACACAAAATTTTGTTAACTATAGTGTTTTAATCTTCATATTGTAATGGTAGTGTGTATGAATAATTTGCTTTGATTTGTGTTTTTGCAACATGTACTGTGTGTGCAGTCTCATCAGTTTACTACTCTCGACTCATTCACTTTCTCATTCATCTATCTATATATATTATCTATTCTTCTTTCATACACCAGACACACACACAAAAAAAAAAAAACACACCCACCACCCCACACCACACACCCACACCCCACACCACACACATATATATATATATATATAATATCCATATATATATATACTATACTCATATACTACTGTGTATATCTATATATATATATATATATATATCTATAATCTCTATATCTATATATATATATTCGATATTTCAGTGCCGGGTAAGTAGAGCTGGTGACTTTGATAAAAACACCGGGCTATGCAACGGCAACCACCGCTCTAAATTACCAAAAATACATGGAACTCCATGAATCGCCAACGTCCGTGTGGACAGTGCACTTTGGAAAAAAAATACAAAAACAAAAAAAAGAAAATAAAAAAAAAAAAAAAACGAAAAAAAAATATATATATATGATATGATATATATATATATATATATTCTAATATATATCCTCTAATATATCGGTCCTTCTGTATGTAATATACTGTGTATGTGTGTGTTTGTGTGTGTTTTGTGTGTAGTGTGTGTGTGGTGTATATATCCTATATTCTCTCTATATATCATATCATTATATATATGTCACTATATTATCTCGCTGTAGCATCTCTACTCTCTCTCTAGAGTATATATATCTAGACGAGGCAGGTTTATGGATGTAAGTGTATGACGGGTGCTGGGCGGAGGGTGTGGGCGCAAGCACCTCATGCCACCACACACACGCCGCCCACCGCCACAAATAATCGGTGAGAAAACAAGACTCTAAGTCAGGCGCCGAGAAAAAGGCGCAGGAACTACACGCACGCACGCACGCACGCACGCAAACCAGAGAGCGGCGTCAGCCGTTTAAGTAATATCAGAAGTCAGATTGTGTTGTAGCAGAAGAAGGCAGTCGGGCGACCAAGCCTCTGAGGGAGTGGGGACAGATGATGCGGCGTTTTGCCCTGAAAAAAACGCGACGGCAGAAGGACAAGGGGAAAAAAGGGGGGGAGGAAGAAAGAGGGGGAGAGAGGGAAAGGGAGAAGGAAAAGGACGAGAGAGAGGAAGAGAGAGAGAGAGAGGGGGAGGGGGGGGGGGGGGGGGCGGCTGCGGCGGGGCCGCGGCCCGGTAGGGCGGGGCGCCGGGTGGGCGCGGCAGGGCCGGGGGCGGGGGGCGCATGCACGGGGGGCACGCGGGGGCCCAGGCGGCGGCGGGGGGGGGGCACACGGGGCCGGGGGGCACGCCGGGTGCTCGGTGGGGCGCGGGCCGGGGGGCACGGAGCCACGCCGGGGGCGCGAGGGGGAGCGAGGAGGCCGGAGAAGGGGTGCTGGCGGACGCCGCGGGCGCAGGGGCCGGGGGCGGGGGGAGGAGGAGGGGGGGACGCCGGGGGCCCGCGGGGGCCGGGGAGGCACGACAGGCACGAACATTCACGAATCCTTTTTTCAAACTCCGTTTTCACCCAGCCGAACTTTAACATGCGACGATAGATTTGCACTCTCGAAGAGATAAACGAAAAAAAAAATCTTGTGCTTCCTAGAAATGTTAATCAAACCTTTTTTTTAATCTTTCATTCTAAACAAGTAATTAGGGTTTCGGTTAAGTGTGTTAACAAGCTCCGTTAACGAGGCTTTGTTTCTCGATGCGTTGATGAGGGATACAGAATATTAGCAGGAGAAGAAGGGGAAAAGGAGAGTAGAGAGGAGGGATAATGGGGAGGGGGCGGCGAGAGGGGAGCGAGGGAGAGGGAAAGGGGAGGAGAGAGGAGAACAAGGTGGATAGAGAATGGAAAGGAGAGAGATGTTTGATTGAAAGAGAGAGAGAGGAGGAGAGTAGAGAGGAGAGAGAAAGTAGAGAGAAGAGAGAGGGAGAGAGAGACACGGAAAGAAAAATCATAAGGAAAACGAGAATATAGAAGAGCGAGAGAGAGAGAAGAAAACAACAGACAGATCTCCAGATATATAAACCACAACACAATATTTCCCTTCTCAATGATTATGTACCTTAATTAACATTTTTTTTTAATACATAACAGGTAACATAGAATAAAATACTAATTTTTCACCCTTATCTTATTTTAAAAAAATGGCCATTCGCCTTGGCTTAACAGAACGCTGTTTCCTCCTGTCAGCTAACCAGGAGCAGAAGGCCCGGGGAGCGAGAGAGTATCCAGAGCCAAGTCGATTCTCCAGACGCCATACATACGCACATGTATGGCGCTCAACTATATACGTCTAAACCGATGATGAGTTTATATTAGGTATATGAATACTTCATAGTAAACAACCAAACAGACGGACAGACAGACAATCATGGGAGGGATAGAATGGGTAATGTGTGTGTTGTGTGTGTTTTTGTTTGTGGTGTTGGTGTGTGGTGTGTGTTGGTTTTGTGTGTGTGTGTGTGGTGTGTGTGTCTGTGTGTTGTTGTGTGTGTGTGTGTGTAAACGATACAGAGCCGCCTTTTGTTCCTAGACGATGTCCGAAGAACTAGTCACGATACGCTGTCTGCATAATTTGTCTACTGTCTACCAACATGATGAGATTTTGTTTCAGAGAGAGAGTAGTAGAAGAGATGAGAGTGATAGAGGGGGGGGAGGGGGCGGGGGTGGGAGGAGAAAGGAGAAAGATGAGAAAGGGGGTGGAGGCATTAATTGCCAGAGAGAGAAGAGAGACAGAGAGAGAGATAGAGAGAGATGAGAGCAGAGAGAGAGCGATGAAGAGAGAGAGAGAGAGATAGAGAGAGGAGGAAAAAGAAAAAGAGCCAGAGACAGAGAGAGATGGAGAGGAGAGATAGAGGGGAGATAATAAAAGTATGTATAATTCTATAATATATATATATCTATATAAGAGAGAGATCAGAGATAGAGAGAGGAGAGAGAGAGGGAGAAGAGAAGAGCGAGAGAGAGAGAGAGAGAGAGAGAGAGAGAGAATAGGGAAGGAGACAAGAGAGAGATAGAAATAGAGATTGGGGGAAAGAGGAGGGATGTGAGGGAGGGAGTAGGAGAGAAGGCTATAGAGGAGAGAATAGAGAGAGAGAGAGCAGAGAGAGAGAGAAGGAGAAGAGTGATAGAGAGAAGCAATGACTACGGAAGAGGTTTGTCTATTCTGTTTTGTGTCTTCTTCATAAAGGAAGGCGTGGTGTAAGCAAGTTTATCCTGTTTTACATCCTCGTCCTCTTCCTCCTTCTCTTCTCAACCAGTTCCTTACTTCTCCCTCCTTCCTCCTCCTCCTCCTCCCCCTTGCTCTCTTCTTCTTTTCCTCTTTCTCCTCCCTCCTCCTCCTTCTCATCCTTATCCTCCTCTCCTCTCTTCCTCTGCTTCATCCTCCTCTTTCTTCCTTTTCGTTCCTCCTCCTCCACTCCCCCTCTTCTTTCTCCTTTCCTTCCCCTTCTTCCTAATTCACTCTTCCTTAAATGATATCCTTTTATTCTCCTGTTTTTTTTTTAATCTCTTAGCATTTTTGTTAATTATCGCTATTATCATTATTCTCATTTCACCATCCTCATCATAATTATCACCGTTATCATTATTTTCATCATTACCACGCTGTCAACCATTATCATCATCACTATCGTTATCCAATTTTCACAATTACCATTTTTCATTACATTTCTAGTATATACATTATCTATTCTTTCTAACTTTATCACTTCTCCTATCCATTATCGCTTGTATTTTTTTCTTATTTTTCTCCCTTTCCTTCTCTTATAAAGAAATTATTATTGTCCAAAATCACGTAATTAGATAACTAGATGAGCCAAATTAAGTAGACTGAAAGATAGAATGTAATTAAGACCAATTAAAAAAATCTGATAATGCCATACACTGACAAAAGAAGGAAAACGAAAGAAAACAATGAAGACGAAATAACAAAAGATCCAAACGAAGACAAACAAAAAAGGACGAAATATCAACAAACGATAGAAAAGTAAAGCAAAATAGCACAAAACGAAACAAACAATTACAAAATAGATTTTAAAAAATACAATAATCAAACAATGGAAATTAACCAAAATGAAGCAAAAAATACAATAAATAGTAAAGATAATAAAGGACAAAATTATATAAAAACAGAAGCAAAAATAATACCAAAATACCCCAATATATTTAATATAAAATAAACAATAGAACACCACCCCCCACACACAAATATATATATATCTATAATATTAGTATATATATATCTATATATATATATATATATATATACTATATATATATCATCTATATATACTATATATAGATATGTTATATATATATATTCTATTTATATCTATAGATATCATCATACTCTCATCTCTTCTCTATATATGATCGCTAATTTATCTATCTATATCTATAATGTATATATAGTCTATATATCCTATCTTATATCATATATATCTCCTATCTTATATCATTCCCTGTCTCTTCTCTGACTCTATCTATATCCTCTCTCTCTATCATATCATATATTGTCTACATCTCTATCTCTCCATAATATAGTCTCTATTATTCTATATATCTTCTATCGATATCTCCTCTCTCTTATCATATCTCTTATATAGTCTATATACTACTCTATAATTATGTACCTATATATTCTACTATATCTCATATATATATATATTATTCTATCAGTATAATATATATAAATATATATATATATACCTATATATATATATATCTCTATATCTCTATCATCTACTATATATGCATATATCTACAATATATATATATATCTACCATATATATAGCATATATCTTATATCATATAGTATATATATTATATATAGTATATGTATCTATCTATCTATATATATAGTATATTATATATAATAGTGTACATCTATATATATATATAAATATATATATTATTCATCTATAGAATATATATATCTCGTCTATCTTCTATCATATCATCTTCTTAATGTCTCTATCTTATCATATCTCTCTAGCTATTATATATATATAATATATATAAAGTTCGTTATGGTTTTTCGCAACAGGCGTCGAACAGTCAATACGAAGAGGTGACTCATACGGCTGTGACTATTTTCATGTTTATTCGCAAACGTTCAGAATTATCTAATCTCTATCATCAGTGCTGCAAATAGTGACAAAAATATGCATTCGACAACAGGACGATATTCATTAGAGGTTTCGCTAAAAATTTACCACAAAGATGATCAAATACACGTAAAAAAGTGCAGCAAAAAAAAAAAATATGAGCATACAAAAAGGTAGTATATTAGGACAAACAAGTATATACAGGGAACAAATAATAACAAAAAACGAAAAAAAAAACATTGAAACAGATATTAAAACTCACCAACCTGGGTAATAGTCAGGGAGGGAATGGACCACCCGCTAATTAGTGAACAGTGTGGTGTTGCCGGTGAGTTTGATGTTGAAGCGCCCGGTTTTATCTTTCGGATCAACCAAGATTCCGATATCACTGAGGTCTAGAACGGGGGAAATGAAGGATAGAAATTTTAAATTCGTGGTGGAGCAAGGACTGTGAGTGTTGGTGAGCAGTGCTCTCTTTATGGCCGAGAAAGATGGTCCTGCTCAGGGCGGTATCCCGTACGAAAAACTTGCCTTTGCTGTTTGGTTTCCTTATGTTTCCATTATGATCGGTGACATAACCCATCGTGAGGTGGACCACCACGCACGCTGACCTTGGCAGTCAGGACAGTAAAATAGATAATCCTACATTAGAACACAAGTGAAAGTGGTCAATCTCGGAGGCTGTTTTTAAAAAGAAATTTGCAATAGTGTTTTAGAATTTACTGAAAACAAAAGAAGAAGTTGCAATTTTCCAAAAACGGGGTTGTAGAGCAACCCAAAAAAACACGGAAGTTGAGAAATTTGGGAATTAGCATTATTATTTTCTGCAGAAGACATCAAGTTTTCCTAAACCATTGTCAGAAAATATATGTATTCACCAAAATTTCTCAACTGCCCGTTTTCACAACCCTGTTTTTTGAGAGCACTCTACATACCGGCAAACACACGTGGGAGAGTTCTCCCGTCCAAGATGGTAAGAACCTGTTGGTAACACCATCCCCTCTCATAGCCTTGGTGCAGCCATGAAGCCATTTTGGTCTCAATCCCTCACGTGGTGACCCTCCAGTATGGGTAGCCCTCTGGTCTGGCTCACCAGATCATTGGGACTCAAGCCCCCCCACCGCGGCAAGGCGCTTCCGTTAGGGTGATCCCAGGACAGAGAAGGCCCGTGCAGCTGGTAACAGTGCTAAGGGGCCCCGTGGTGGAAAGTGTTGATGCTCTGCCGGCATCCCAACATGCCATCTTACAACCAGCGTGGCAGAGGTTTGAAACCGCCGTTTCCGGCACCACCACCAGGCCGAGGTATATCGGGCGCCGCTTGAAGAAGTGGGACTCGGGAGGCGTGGCGAGACACTGCCCAGCTGGCGCAGGATGTGGAGAGCCTTGATAAAGAGGTTCGTACCCTGCGGGCTGCGGAGAGATGAATTGTGTGTTCCTGGCCCCGCGAATTTCTTTTTTGACGCTTTGCAGGACCACAGCTGCAAATCGCCGTCAAGCAGCAGGCACAACCCTGAGGACCTGCAGATGGCGCTGTCTAGGGCCTTGGAGTTCGAGGCCTGTCCCTGAAGGACAACACATATTGGCCTAGTGCCAGCTGCTTCAGCCCCGCCATGACCTCTGGGGCCGGAAGGCTAAAGTGGAAAGGTAGCATTGAGGAAGGTGGCCCGAGCACGTTTCCAAAGGCTTGTTGTTAAGGGCTGCGGAGGAATGGCACAGACGTAGTCGGGTGTCGTAGTTGCGCCGGAGAAAACGTCCCGTCTCCAACTGGACGGATTCTGATGCCTTTTCCAGCTTGCTGCAAGGACTGTGGCAGTATGATGCACCATCCGAGGTGCATGTCCTAAGTATTAAGGAATTGGTAACAGGCTGAAACTCCAGCAGAATGGGGCCCGAAACCAGCCGTCCTCGGTTCCCGGGACCCGACTTGGGTAAGCTCGCCGTCGTAACCAGCAAGATGCAGATGGAAGGGCTCAGTAGATGGGAACCATGCCGCCTGACAAGTGGCCGCTGGTGCCTGAGAAGACCCTAGTGCGGCCTGATATGTTTGGCCCTATGCGAACTTACAGACGGCCTCACAAGAGATCTTCTTTGTGGTGCATTTGTGTGCAGGCTCCAGGGGCCATGGAGGCTCGTATTGGCATGGGCAAGCACGGTGCAGCGGCTGCCGGTGTAATGTGGCCGCGTCTCGGATCTCACTTGCTTGCTGGTCATTGACTACCTGACGCCTGAGTAAGGCCGTGAGGTTTCGACCATGGACGGAAGCTGGTGAGGGTGCAACGGTGAAGATGTGCCCTTGCTTCCAGAGGTTGGCTGTGTCAGAGGTAGTTACGGCTGATCGACTGCAACCTTGCCCCCAGGACAGAGTCTAGACTCCTGTTGTCGCACTGTCAAGAGTGATGCGTGGAGTAAGGGCTCTCGTGGAGCCCATTCAAAACCTGCAGCTGGCTATAGCGTAGCGTGGGCGGAGCCGTGGTTTGACCAGGGGAGGGTTTTGTTACAGTGTTGGTATCTAACTTCATCCGATAAGGCCCAGAAAGGTTCCACTGGTGCAAAGCTGGGCACTGTGCGGAAGTGGAGTGTCCCTGAAGAGCCCGTCGGGGAGCGACGGAGTGTTTTGGTGTGGGGCCGTGCCCGACATCCTCGAGGACTTGGCGCACTGGCGGCGCCGCTAACCTGTACGGAACGCACAGACAAGAAGATCGCCACACACCCTGGCTCAGTATGCGGATTGGCTTAGACAGGGGTGACTTGGACCTGGGCCGCAACGGATTGTGAGCACCACATTAAACACCGAAGTAGTTTGCCCATCAACAGCCCCCCCCCCCCCCCCGACGTATTGCACCACCAGGCGAGAAGAGATGCAGCACACTGTCAATGAGCTTGCGGCGCCGGGTTGATTGAACGGTCAGACAGTCCCTGGTCTTCAGCAGTAGTCCTGGTGAAGAGAAGGACGGTACACAACGCGTCTGTGTGGACCTACCGAGCGCTGAATGACCATGGACTATCAGGAATCATACCCTTGCCGAGAATTGATGACACCTATCAATTCGCAGAGTGTGGCGAAACGACCGTCTGTTGTCCACGTGACTGGCTGTGCGTTACCATGGGTCCGAGGAAGCTACTCCCTTGGCCATGGTGAAAAGAAGATGACGTTAGTCCCAGTAGCGGCGATGATGATTGGCAGACACTGACCGAGTGAGGACGACATTTGGACGGTGGGGCGATGCAACAGACGTCAATGTGTTACCATGAGCCAGGTTCTTGGGCAGGAGATACCCCTCAGGGTGCCACTGCCAATCTACACCGACGCCCCACCCTCCTCCAGAGCGACCCCAGTGAAGCGAAGCAGAGCCGCCTGGATGAAAGATTTTTGTGTTTCTGAGAACCTGATTTACACGTACTGTTACTTTTGTTTGAAAGAATTTGTTTGTTCCTTGAGACTCATTTTTATTTAAATTTTCTGTATTTTGTTTCAGGTTTAGGTATGTCAAGCAGACGGGTCGTCTTCTTGATAGCGGTGGGATAGTGGGCACGCAGTGGTCTTTGGTCCTCTGGCTCAACATGTGTTAACATGAAACACCTGGATGGACCTGCATGTGTTAACATGAAGAGACCTGGGCCAACATGACGCAACTGGATGTGAGCAGAGGAGCAGGGAACAACCAGAGGTGGAGACGGGGAGTTGGTGCTTCTCCTGTGAAGACCTCGTGGGTGCCCGTTGTGACCTGATAAACTTTGTGTTTGCCCTGTTATAATGCTGTGACATGACTTATGCGTATCATATTGTGCTAAAGTGTATTGGTTAAATAACTTGTGGTAAATAAATGGAAAGATCTGTCCATTTTGTGTTTTATTTCGTTCCGTCCTCGCCACGTTGGCGGTTTCCCCTCGTGGTGTTTCGGACGTTGTGGTGCTCGGTGCTCTTGATCTGTTTCAGTGTTCACAGACCCTGTGGATCGCACGCCGTCGCCTAGGCCTGCCTTGTGTTGGGGGCAGAGAGACGAGGCGTTGGCGTAACCAATTATAACTATATTACGATATACATTATATATATTATATATAATATATATATAAATAAATATATATATATATATACATATTAATAAAACAAATAAAAACTGAATTAAAACATCAAATAAATTTAAAAAGAAAAAATCAATAAAAGATAAAACAAATTGAAAATAAAATTTAAAAATGAAAAAAACCCGAACAATATACAAAGCAAAAAAAAAAAACGGAACAAAAACACCAAAAACAAAACAGATTTCCCCTCATCGCTCCTCCCCAACGCCCCCCCCCCATCGACCCCCATCAGCCACTCCCTCTCCCACAAATCTCAAAACGTCACCCCATTTCGCTTTACTGCCCTCCAAGCCTCTTTTAAACGAGGCATTATGACCCGGGATTTTTCTCATGCTGCGAGCACCGTGCATGAATTCCCACAGTCGAATCATGTGCGTACATGTGTATATCATTTGCTATCATGGGTTTTTCTGGCGTGTCATGGGTTTTTCATTCGGCATTGTATATCATTTTTTCTATCATTTGTATCATGTGCGACATGTGTATATTGTGCGTATCATGTTATATCATTTTGCGTATCATGTTTATATCATGTGCGGTCTGGTATATCATGTGCTGTCAGTGTAAAATTTAATGTTCGTATCATGTTTTTTTATCTATGCGTTCATGGTATATCATGTGCTATCAAAGTTTTATATCATTTTGCTATCATTTTTTCTCATGTGCGTGTCATGTGTATATCATGTGCGTATCATGTGTTATCATGCGTATCATGTGTTTCATTGGGGTTCGTGTATATCATGTGCGTATCATGTGTATACATTGCGTATCATGTGGGCGTAATTTTATTATTCCGTTTTTTCGATCGTTGGGAAAATTGGAAAATGTCGCTTGCATTCCAATCGGCTAGGGTTTTCTCTTTAAAAACCCCCCCCCCCCTCTCA
This sequence comes from Penaeus monodon, assembly GCF_015228065.2. Classification (NCBI taxonomy): domain Eukaryota; kingdom Metazoa; phylum Arthropoda; class Malacostraca; order Decapoda; family Penaeidae; genus Penaeus; species Penaeus monodon. The sequence goes on along the minus strand of NC_051425.1, from coordinate 15,521,460 downwards.
CGCTACTTATATGTGTTTTATATTTTTTGTGTAATAATATATATATATATATAAAAATATATATATATATTATATATTATATATATATATAATAAAATTTTATATAATTATATTATTTTAATATTTTATATATTATTAAAAAATTTATAAACAATATATATATTATTAATAATATATATATATATATAATTATATTATATATATATAATATACATTTACATTGGTTGTATAAATTTATATGTTTGATATATGTATGTATGTTGTATGTATTTTATATAATATTTTTTATAATTATTATATATTTTATATTATATAATTTTATTTTTTGTGGGTGTGTGTGTTTGTGTGTGGTGGTGTGTTTTGTGTGTGTGTGTGTATTGGTGTGTGTTGGGTGTGTGTTGGTGTGTATGTGGTGTGTGTGTGTTGTGGGGTGTGTGATTCTATTACATATTATATATATGATAGATAGTAAAGTTAGATTCTTTTTCTTCTTTTTTTGTTTATGTGTGTTTTTTTTTGTTTTTTGAGGTTTTTTTTTTTTTTTTGTTTGTA
>NC_051425.1:15455843-15458343 GCF_015228065.2 Penaeus monodon | reverse complement strand
ATATACATACCTATTACCAGACACAAACACAAAGACATATTATTATTCCATCTACTATCGAAAATAGAAACAGCAAGATAGTAATATATATAGACAGATATCTCATATATATATATAGACATAAATATATTATAGTAGATAGATATAGTAGTTATATATATGTATACGATATAGATTAGAGATATATAGTATGAGGAGAGAGATATATAGATATAGATATAGATATATAGAGATATGAGATAGATATATATATATATAGAGAGTATAGAGGATGATACATGATACATGCATACATACACACACACAACACACACACAACACACACACACACAACAGATATATATATATATTATATCTAATATATCTATTATATATATATATAATATATTTTATATATCTTATATATATATATATAGATATATATATATATATATATATCTTATATATTATATAGATATATACATGTGTGTGTGTGTGTTTGTGTGTCGGTGTTTGTGTGTGTGTGTTGTGTGTAATGTGTGTGTGGTGTTTTGTGTGTGTGTGTGGGTGTGTGTGTGTGTGTGTGTGTGTGCTGTGCGGTGTGTGTGTCGTGGGTGTTGCGTGTGTGTGGGTGTGTGATTATATAATAATATTTTTATATATAGATAGATATATATTATATATATATATATATACTATATATTAGTAGGTTATGTATGTATGTATATACATATCATACGCACAAATACAACACCACACACACACAACACACACACCCACAACACACACACACACACACACACACACACACACACACACACACACACCACACACACAAACACACACACACACACATGAATTATATATATATATATATATATATATTATATATATATATATATATATACTATATAATGTATATGATATATACATATATATATATATATATAGATATATATATATATATATTAGATATATATGTGTGTGGTGTGTGTGTGTGTGTGTTTGCTGTGTGTGTGTGTGTGTGTGTTGTGGTGTGTGAGATGTATGTATGTATATGTACACACACACACACACACACACCATATTTGGGGGGGTAATTTTTAATAATTAAAAATTAGATTAATAGAGTAACATAGTATATATATAAGATATATAGAGCTATAGGAGAAGGGAGGTAGGTATAGGGAGTATAGGATATATATAGTGCACACACACACAAAAGCACACACACACACACACACACACACCACACACACACACACCACACCACACACACACACACACACACACAGAGATAGAGATATATATATATATATATATATATATATATATATACTGTAACATATATAATGTATATATACATATATGTTACACACACAACAGACACACCACACACACACACAACACACACACCCACACACCCACACACACACCAAAACAAACAGATAGTATATGAGATAGAGATAGATAGATAATACACACACATACACACACACACACACACACACACCACACACACACACCCACACACACACACACACACACACACACACACACCACACACACACGGCACACACACACACAACACCCACACACGCACACACACATTACACACACATACACACACATATGTATATATATGATATATATATATATATATATATATTCTATAATATAGATTATATATATATATATATATACACATACACACACACACAAAGCATGACGTCAGCCCCATGATTAGAAAAAATCTCCGAAACGGAATTTCACTTCGGGGAAACGAGCCTAATTGCAGCCAGAGGCATCTTTTCCTGGAGATGTTTCGAAGACTCAATTAGCCAAATTTTTAAGATGTTGAAACTCGTTGTCGTGATCTTGTAAGCGTGATGATGTCATTTAGTGATGTCAGTCATTGTGATTAGGTTGTTGAATTGTAAATCTATTGGTTAAGGATGTCAATTTGATTGTTATTTCCGGTTTGACCAGATAGTAAGGGTTAACTGCCACTATTTATTTCTTTTTTTATTTGTTTGGTTTTATTCGTTTTGTGGTAGAAATAACACGAAATGGTGAATAAATTAAAGATAATATTGAAAATGGAAAAATCCTAGCTGTCACAATTGTAAAACATCAGTAGCAGTGACTAGGGAAGTAACCATCATGAGAGCAAACAATTATCATACTACCACTATTACTAACACAACAATGATAACAACACCGCCGGCAACAATAAAAATTACCAACAGCAACGACGGCAACAACAACAAAAATAACGACGATCATAACGAAGATGATAAAAACAATAATGAAAACACCACCACCACCACCACAAACAAAGAACAACAGTAACAAAAAGAAAAAAAAAGAGATAAAAAAAAATACGTACATAAAACAATGCGGAGAAAAGGTGGAAAATAAGTGGACAAACACACACGCAAAAGTGGAGTCGCCGGTGGAGCTGAAAGTGGAAGGCCCTGAGCATGGTTAGTCCACAGCGGAGACGCGTGTCACCTGAGGA
>NC_051425.1:15438343-15440843 GCF_015228065.2 Penaeus monodon | reverse complement strand
TGTATATATACCCATGCATGCATACATAATTACGTACAGAAAGAGAGAGAGAGAGGAGAGAGAGAGAGAGAGAGAGAGAGAGAGAGAGAGAGAGAGAGAGAGAGAGAGAGAGAAAGAAAGAGAGAGAGAGAGAAGGAGAAAGATGGAAAAAGAGAAAGAAAGGAAGGTAGAGAGATTGAGAGACAGAGAGTGAGAAAAGCTAGATAGAGAACAAAAGATAGACAGACGGTAGATAGACGGGATAAAAGATATAAAATAAAAGGGGATAAAATATAGTATAAAATAGATCGTAGAGAATAAAAGAATAAGAGAGATAGATAGGAGATGAAAGATGAGAAAAGGAAAGAAAGGGAGTGAGTGTGGTAGAGTGACAAATGGGAGAAAATCTTCACAATGGCATCATTTTTCCCGCTCTTTTCCGTCAGACAATAGCAAATGAAAGCTGCAAAATGCAAGCTATAGGAGGATTCATGCAAGCAAGACAATTCGAGGGGGGCAACAGTTCGTATAAATTTAAACAACCCCCTTTTTTTTTTTTTTTTTTTAGTATATATTTTTTGTTAGGTAGTTTTTTTTTTGGACCCCCTCTTTCCCCTTTTTTGCTTAATCCCTCCCCCGAAAATTTTACCCCCCCCCTTTTTCTTTTTTTCCCCCCCCCCTTTTTTTTCCCCTCCCCTCACTTTTTCCTCTCTCTCTCTCATTTTTCTTCTCTCCCCCCTCACTTTTTTCTCCCCCTCTCACTTTTTCTTTTTCCTCTAACTTTTTCCTCTCTCTTTCTCTCTCTAATTTTTCTCTTCCCTTCACTTTTTTTCCCCTTCCCTCTTTTTCTAAACCTTCCTCTTTCTTTTTAAACTTTCTTTCTTTATTCCTTTCTTCCCCCTTCTCTCTCATTTTTTTTCTTTTCCCCACTTTTTCCTTCTTCTCCTCCACTTTCTTTTCTCCTCCTCTATTCTCTTCTCTCACTTCACTTTCTTTTTTTTTTTCCCTCTTTTTTCTCTCTCTCTCACGTTTTTCTCTCACCCCTTTTTTTTTCCTCTCTCTCTCTCTCACTTTTCTCCTTTCTCTCACTTTCTTCTCTCCTCACTCTCACTTTCTTCTCTCCTTCTCTCTCATTTTCTCCTCTTCCCCTCATTTTCTTCCCCTTCCACCTCATTTCTTCTCTTTTCTCTTCTCTCACTTTTTCTCTTCTCTCACTTTTTCTCTTCTCTCACTTTTTCTCTCAGCCCACCCACCATGTACGAACGGAAATTTTTCCCAATTTTCCCGCCAGAGGGTGGTCCTGTCGACAAGGGAACCGAGATCTTATTTAATAGAAAAAAATTTATGCTGAAGAAGAGGGGGAAAAAAAAAAATGAAAAAAAAAAACATAGATAGAAAAAATTCCCAATCTTTTTGAGAATTTTTTTTAAGGCATGCAATTCATCCGGAAAATACTTTCCCCCTTTGAAAAAATCCTTTACTAAAGGGTCAAACCTTTTAAAAAATCCCATTTTAAAGTGCTTTTCTTTAAAAAAAATACATTTGGAAAAAATGATATTTTATAAAAAGTTTTAATTAATAATAAATATTTTTTATTTTAAAAATTATATATATATATATATATATTATACAGAGATAGAAAAATTTAATAAAAAAAACGTTATATAAAAGAGAAGTAAGAATAATTTTGTACCATAGGTTAGTAAATGAACAGATATAAAGAGATAAATGATAACGAAACAGATGAACAAACGAATAAGTAAATAAACCGAATGATTAAGACAGGGAACGAAAAAATAGGGATACAAAGGAATTGACGCTAATCGTACTTAATATTTCATCCCCGAAAGAAAATTATTTCATCAAAGATTTGGAAATGTTTCATCGCGGAAGCTTTGCAGGCTGTGCTTATGTTAATGTCATTTGCATACATAAGACGTAGAAAACAAGGATAAAAATGGAAATCTGATTAACTCTTAGCCAGATTTTCTGGTAGATTCTGCAATCATTTCGAAGACGTACCTACCTACCTATCTATCTGTCTACCTATCCATTTATCTATCTATACATCTATCTATCCTCTCTTTCAATCAGTTTTAGCTCCCTGATCTACCTTCTATCAAAATATCTATCTGCGCTCCATTATTTTTAGGTTATTTATGTTAAATCAAGTTCTATGATAGTTAATCATTCTACACACACACGCACACACACACACACACACACACACACACACACACACACACACACACACACACACACACATTGTGAAGGCAGATCATTTATTGTCAAAGTTTACCCTTTTAGAGGTATTAACACAAAAGAACAGCTTTAGATTTATTACACAACTTCAAATAAACAAACATACAAAAAAAAAACAAACAAATCAATACACTCAAATGAAATATATACCAATCAATCAACGAGAAACAACACCTACAAAATCTAATCATTTTCACGGTTCACTGTTTAGTCTTTGTACAGTCCACTGCTTGCCATTAGCCACAGCGCCAGATGGTGG
>NC_051425.1:15421716-15424216 GCF_015228065.2 Penaeus monodon | reverse complement strand
GAAAGAGAGAGAGAGAGAGAGAGAGAGAGAGAGAGAGAGAGAGAGAGAGAGAAGAGAGAGAGAGAGAAGAGAGAGAGAGAGAGAGAGAGAAAGATGGAAAAAGAGAAAGAAAGGAAGGTAGAGAGATTGAGAGACAGAGAGTGAGAAATAGCTAGATAGATGAACAAATAGATAGACAGACGGATAGATAGACAGATAAATAGATATATAAATAGATAGGTGGATAAATATATAGATATATAAATAGATCGATAGAGAGATAAATAGATATATAGAGATTGATAGATAGAGAGAGTGAAAGATGGAGAAAGAGAAAGAAAGGGAGTGAGTGTGGTAGAGATAGACAAATAGAGAAAATCTTCACAATGGCATTCATATTTTCCCGCTCTTTTCCTGCTCATGACAATAGCAAATGAAAGCTGCAATAATGCAAGCGTATAGGAGGATTCATGCAACGCAAGACACTCTCAGAGGGTGGCAACATGTTCTGTATAACTTTAATCAACTCCCTTGTTTTTTCTTTTTTTTTGTTAGATATATATTTCTTGTTATGTGTATGTTTTTTTTTTTCTGGACCTCCTCTTTCCTCCTTTGTTTGCTTACTCCCTCTCTCCCGAAATTCTCTACCCTCCCCCCTTTCTCTTTTTCTCCTCCCTCCCTCCCCCCCCCTTTCTCACTTCCCCCCCCCCCCCCCTCTTTTTCTCTCTCCTTTCCTTTTCTCCTCCCATTTCTTCTCTCTCTCTCTCTCACTTTCTTCTCTCTCTCACTCTCACTTTCTTCTTCTCTCTCTCTCTCACTTTCTTCTCTCTCTCTCACTTTCTTCTCTCTCTCACTCTCACTTTCTTCTCTCTCTCACTCTCACTTTCTTCTCTCTCTCTCTCTCTCACTTTCTTCTCTCTCTCCTCTCACTTTCTTCTCTCTCTCTCTCTCTCACTTTCTTCTCCTCTCTCTCTCTCACTTTCTTCTCTCTCTCCTCTCACTTTCTTCTCTCTCTCTCTCTCTTTCTTCTCTCTCTCTCTCTCACTTTCTTCTCTCACGCCCACCCACCATGTCAGCGAAACGGCAACATTTTCCAAATTTTCCCGCCAGAGGGTGGTCCTGTCGACAAGGGAACCGAGATCTTATTTAATAGAAAAAAATTTATGCTGAAGAAGAGGAGGAAGAAGAAAAACAATACAGATAGAAAAAAAATACAATGCAGTGAGATAATTTAGTAGCTTTAATGAGTACAGTGCAATTGATTTCTGAGCATCTATCTTTTAAGCTGCATTGCGTAATATCATACCTGTGCAAGATACTATACCTTTGTAAAAATGCCATTACTATTTAAGGTGCTATGCCTTTATAAAAATACCATTTCTGTGAAAGATGCTATATCTTTATAAAAATACTATTCCTGTGGAAGATAACTACGCATATTTCCTATACAGGAAATGAATATATATATATATATATATATATATATATATATATATATATATATATATATATATATATATATATATATATATATATATACAGAGATAGATAAATTAATAAACAAACAGATGAATATATAAAAGAGAAGTAAGAATAATTTTGTACCAGTTAAAATGAACAGATATATAAAGAGATAAATGATAACTAAACAGGTAGATGAATAAACGGATGAATAAACAAACCGAATGATTAAGACAGGGAACGAAAAAATAGGGATACAAAGGAATTGACGCTAATCGTACTTAATATTTCATCCCCGAAAGAAAATTATTTCATCAAAGATTTGGAAATGTTTCATCGCGGAAGCTTTGCAGGCTGTGCTTATGTTAATGTCATTTGCATACATAAGAACGTAGAAAACAAGGATAAAAATGGAAATCTGATTAACTCTTAGCCAGATTTTCTGGTAGATTCTGCAATCATTTCGAAGACGTACCTACCTACCTATCTATCTGTCTACCTATCCATTTATCTATCTATACATCTATCTATCCTCTCTTTCAATCAGTTTTAGCTCCCTGATCTACCTTCTATCAAAATATCTATCTGCGCTCCATTATTGTTAGGTTATTTATGTTAAATCAAGTTCTATGATAGTTAATCATTCTATACACACACACACACACACACACACACACACACACACACACACACATTGTGAAGGCAGATCATTATTGTCAAAGTTTACCCTTTTAGAGGTATTAACACAAAAGAACAGCTTTAGATTTATTACACAACTTCAAATAAACAAACATACAAAAAAAAAACAAACAAATCAATACACTCAAATGAAATATCTACTAATCAATCAACGAGAAACAACACATACAAAATCTAATCATTTTCACGGTTCACTGTTTAGTCTTTGTACAGTCCACTGCTTGCCATTAGCCACAGCGCCAGATGGTGGGGTTCTTGTGGCCGCTTGGTGAAAATCTCCATGGCAGATTTTTTAAACCGGAACTAATAAAGCAATGGAGGTATATCACAGTATATCACGTTATATAAAACTATCTTCAAT
>NC_051425.1:15399194-15404194 GCF_015228065.2 Penaeus monodon | reverse complement strand
TTTATTTGTAAAGTAAAGGATTATTTTTCTTTTCTTTTTCTTAGGTAAATGAATATTTTTATTTTCTTATCTTTAAGTAAAAGAAATATCATTATTTTCCTATCTTTTAGTAAAGAAACGTTTTCATTATCTTTATCAATATCTTCCCTGATTTTGCACAAAGATTTTTTTTGTGTTAAGAGGAGAGAGGAAGAGTGAGAAAGAAGGAGGGTGAGAGAGGAAGAGGAAGAAGGGAAAAAGGATGGAAAAGAGGAAAGATAAATAGATAGATATGAATAAATAGAGATATAGACATATAAATATATATATATATATTTTTATATATAAAAATATATATTATTACATTATATATAAAATTAAATATATTAAAATATATATATATATATATATATAATATAATTATATAAAAGAGAAGAGAAAAGAGAGGGGAGGGGGAGAGAGAGAGAAGAGAGAGGGAAAAGAGAGGAAAAGGAGATTTTAAAAGAGAAAAAGAGACAGGGGAAAAGGGGGAGAGAGAGAGAGGGGAGAGAGAGAGAGGGGGGAAGAGAGAGTAGAGAGAGAGAAAAGGGGAGAGAGAGAGAGAAAAGAGAGAGCAGAAAGAGATAAAAGGGGGGGAAGGGGGGGGGGAGGGAGAGAGAAAAGAGAGAGAGAGAAGGGGGCAAAAGAGCGGGGGAAGAGAGAGGGGGAGGGTAGAAGAGAGAGAGAGAGGAAAACGAGAGGGGAGAGAAGAGCGGGAGAGGGGGAGAGCGAGAAAAGAGGGAGAGAGAGAGGGAAAAGAGAGCGAGGGAGAGGGAAAGGAGAGAGAGGAGGAGAACCCAGAGATAGAGGGAGGAAAAGAGAGACAGAGATGGCGGGAGGGAAGGCGGGAGTAATGGGAGAGAGGAGAGAGAGAGAGAGGGGGGGAGAGAGAGAGAAGAAAAGAGATAGGGAAAACTGATAAAGATGATCGATGATAACAAAGATTATTTAAAATTTTTTAACAATGAAAGGGTAATGATAAAAAATTTTAGTAAATGATACCAAGAACAGGCAAATTTAAAATTGATAATTTTTTAAAGATGATACGATGGGTTTTAAAAACAATAATAATAAAAATAAAAAAAAAAATCCCCCAATTTTTATAAAAAAAATAGCAACAAAAAACAACAACATTTAAAAATGATAATGAAAATAGCAAAAATGATACAGTAATGCCCAAAAAAACAATGTAAAAAATGATAAAAAAATGTAAGGCCCAAAAACAATTAAAATTAGATGACAAAAAGGTGATAATGATAATAATGATCATTTTTTCTCATTATCATTATTTTCCCTTATTTTCCATCATCCCTTATTAAAAGCTATTGTTATTACATTATTAAATTTTTTATCATTAAACATCATCATATCATCTCATCATATCATCATCATCATTAAAGTCATCATCACATCACATCATCATCTCAAAACATCATCAAAAACATTAATTTTATTCCCATTATTAAAAAAACCCTCATTACTATATCATTGTAACATTTCAGGTTTCTAAAAATTACATTGTCATTAAATTTTTATTATTTTTCAACCCGCAACTCCCCTACCCCCTTACTAATTTGTTATTATTATTATTATTTTTTTATTAATTATTATCAATTTCATTAAATTTTTTTATTTTATTATTATTATTATTTTTTATATTATTATTTTATTATTATTTTTATTATCATTTTCCTCATTTTCCATCATCATCATTAAAATTTTTTATTATCATTTAATGGAAAAATCATTATTTTTGTTATTAATTATAATAAAAATTATTATTGTTTTTATTATTATCCCTTTTTATCAATTTCATGATTTTTTACCATTTTTATTATTATAAAGGGGGTTTTTATTATTGTTATCATTTTCATTATTATCATTAAAATATCACATTTTTATTAAATTTTAATAACCCTTTTCCAAAGCTTTATGATTATCATTTATTATCATTATTCGGATTACTTTCATTTTTCATTATTATCTATTTTTATCAACCATGATCATCACATGATATCACTGTTACTATTATTAGTTTTTATTTCTATTATTAATTTTTATTAAATTATGATTATTAATTTTTTTGTTTATTATTATTATATTATTTATTATTTTTATTTTTATTTTTATAATGATATTAAAGATATTAAATTTTAATTTTGTAATCATTATTTCCATAACTATATTTCTTTTACAGTTTTTTATAAATAAAAAAAATAAAAATAAAAAAACGACCGCCCCAAAGTTTAAAGATAAAAAAATAATAAGATTTAAAAAAAAATGATGATAAAAATGAAAAATAAAAAGTAATAATAGGGGGTAGTGAAAAAGATAATAATAATAAAACAATTAAAAAATTAAAAAAAACAACAAAAATGATAAGACACTCAAAAACAATAGCCAAAAATAATGATAATGATTAATTTGTAATGATAATGAAAGATAATTTTTTTGATGATAAAAATGACCCCAAAGATAAGGATGGTGATGACGACATGAAAAATGATAAAAAACGGTTTTCCCTAATAGCAATGATAATAAAAAATGATAATAAAGAAATGGGTAATGATGATTTATGAAAAAAGGGAATAGTAATAAAAATGAAATCTTAATAATAATAAAAATAAGATAATAGATGATGATGAAAAAGATGAGATGATTTAAAGAAATGATGGGTGATTAAAAGACAAAATCAGTAAAAAATAATAAAGACAAAAAGATATTAATAGTAATTTTAAAGAAAAAAAATAATTTAAAAATAAAAATAATAATAAAAAAATAATAATAATAAAAAAATAATCATGATTTTTAAAAGTAAGATAATAAAATTTTAAAAAAATTATGATGTGAGGGGATGATGATGGGCGATGAAAAATGATGATGATTTTTAATAAGATAACAAAAACAACATAATAAATAAAGATGGGTAATTTTTTAAATGAGGATAAAAAAGTAATTAATGATTTAAAGAAAAGGGCAATAATAATAATGATAATAACAGTAATAAATTTTTACCCCCCTATTTAAAAATAAAAAAAGTTGATAACGAATAAGAAGAGAGAGAGAGAGAGAGAGAGAAGAGAGAGAGAAAAAGAAGGGGAAAAGAGGAGAAGAGGGGAACAGAGGGGAGAAGGGGAGAAAAGAAAAGAGGAGAGAGGAGAGAGAGAGAGGAGAGAAAAGAGAGGGGAGAGAAGGGGAGAGAGAGAGAGAGAGAGAGAGAGACAGAGAGAGAGACAGACAGAGAGAGAGAGACAGAGACTTTGACTCTTGACAAGTTTATTGAGAGAAAAGTTTACATCTCAAAAGGATGAGGTAAGTTCGGTTATCCTTACCCTTATCTTAACAAGTCCCGAAAGAGAGAGAGAGAGAGAGAGAGAGAGAAAAGAGAGAAGAGAGAGGAGAGAGAGAGGAGAGAGAGAAAGAGAGAGAGAGAGGGGGGTGATAGGAGGAAAGAGGAAATAGCAATAATAATGATTATAATGATATGATAGTGATAATAACAATAACATTAATAATAAGAGACCAGACAGACAGACAGACAGAAAAGAGAAAAGAGAGAGAGGGGAGAGAGAGAGGGAGAGAGAGAGAAGAGAGAAAGAAGGGGAACGACAGAGAGAGAGAGAGACAGAGAAAGACAGAGAGAAAAGAGAGATTGAGAACAACGTTGATAGAATATAATTATTTGATATTGTTGAAAAGCCAAATTTGATGAATGGGAAGATATTAGAAGTTGCAGAAAATAATGATGTTATTGATTGCATCGGAAATATATATGATAACGATTTTTGGGGGCAGTCATTATTCATATTGTTAATAAGGGGACTATAATATAATAACAAGCATTATTATTACGAAGGGGGAGAAAAAGAGAAAAACAAAAAAAAAATATTCTGTATATGAATGTCTTTCTTACACAACCCCCTCCTGTGTGAAGGAATAGTTTAAAGATAAATAAAAAGATAAATTATATATATATTTTAAAAATAAAAAAGATAGATAGATAGATAGTAGATAAAAGAGAAAGAGAAAGAGAGAGAGAGAGAGAGAGAGAAGAAATGAGCAAGGAAAAGAGAAGAATAGAGATATAAATGAGAGATAGAGAAAATGAGAAGAGAGAAGAGAGAAGGAGAAGAGAGAGAGAGAAGAGAGGAAGAGAGAGAGAGAGAGAGAGAGGAGAGAGAGAGAGAGAAAAGCACGTAACACAGCGGGTTTTTAAAACCATCCAACAGATATTGACGATGGAGTATCTACCCACCCTTATCCAAAGCTAAAATCCTGTAAACCCATAGTGACGCTCGTCCCTTTTCCGTGCGCAGACTATTATCACCCTTCCATTCATCGTGCCAAAAAGGGGGTTATTTCCCTGCGAGCGCGTTGAGACTGGGGAGTACAAGGCTGGCGGGGGTACAAATAAGACAGGCGGAAGGAATCTTCGCATAATATAGTATTTTATATATATTAATATATATATATATATATATATAAATTTTATATTATATATATATATAAAATATATATTTATATATACATATCCCCATATATACGTATATATACAAATACATAAATATATATTATATAATAATATATATATATATTATATATATATATTTTATATATATAATATATAATATAAAATTTTTAATATATATATATATATATAGAATTTTAATATATATAATATAATATATATATATATATATATATATAATATTTTAAAATTTTATATATAATATATATATTATATATCATAAAATTTTTTTTTTTTTTTTGTGTTGTTTTTTTTTTTTTTTTTTTTTTTTTGGGGGGGGTTTTTTTTTTTTTTTTTTTTTTTTTTTTTTATATTTTATTATATAGAAAAAAAAAAAAAAAATAATATATATTACTAATATATTAGAAAAAAAAAAAAAGATATATGAAAAAATATATATATAATAAAATGTTTTTTTTTTTTTTTTTTTTATATATTTTTTTATTTTATAATT
>NC_051425.1:15388351-15399094 GCF_015228065.2 Penaeus monodon | reverse complement strand
TTTTTTAAAAAAAAATTTTATTTTTTTAAAAAAAAAAAACCTAACAAATGTAATTTTGCTTTTTGAAAAAAAAAAATTTTTTTTTTTTTTTTTTTAAAAAAAAAAAAAAAAAGATTTTTTTTTAAAATTAAAAATTTTGGGAAAAAAAAAATTAGGAAAAAGGGAAAAAAATATAATAATAATAATGATAAATATATGAGATGATATGATAATAATATAAATAAATAATAAATAATAATATGATGATAAAAAAATGATAAAACAATAATATAAAAAAAAGCAAAGATGTTTAGGGAAATAAAATAGAAAAATTGGAAAATATTTTAATTTTAATAAAATAAAATTTATATTTTTATTAAAATTTTAAAATTTTAAAAATTTTTAATTTTTAATTTTTTAATTTAAAATTTTTAATTTTTGTGAAAAAAATAAAAAGTAAAAAAATGATAATAATGATAATAATAAAAAAAGAAAAATAATAAGAAAATGGCAATACTGATAACAAAAAATTTTAAAATATAATAATAAAATATAATAATAATAATAATAATATAATTAATAATAATAATAATATAAAAAATAATAAAAAATAACAACACAATAATTTTTAATAAAATTAGTAATTTTTTTTAACAGTCATCCCCATATAATAAAATTTTTTAAATGATAATAAATTAAAAAATGAAAATTAAAAATGGTAAAATAATAACAATTGTAAAAAAAAAATTAAAAAAAAATATAAAATGATAATGAACAATAAAAAGAAAATGATAATAGCAATTGAAAAAAAATATAAAAAAATAATAAAAATTATAATATAAAAATTTAAAAATTTAATAATTTTAAAAAAAAAAAATAATTTTAAAAATTCCCAAAATAATTAATAAAAGAAATGGGGGTTTTTTTTCCCCCTTTCTTTCTTTAATAATAATATATAAATATAATAATAAATAAAAAAAATATTAATTATAATTTATAATCACATAATAATTGTTTGTTTGGGTTTGTGGGTTGTGGTTTGTTGGTATAAGGGTAATTATTTTTTATTAAAAATATTAAATATAATGATTTTATAATTTAAATTATATAATTCATATCACCCAAAAAGGGGAAAGCGAGGGGTCCGCCTTGCCCATCCACCTCCTTTTTCCCCCTTCTTTCAAAATTTTAAAAAAATTTTTTAAATTTATAAAATTTAATAAATTTTAATTTTAAGAAAATGGTGGTGGGGTGTTGGGGGGGTGGTGGTTGGGGTTTTGGGGATGATTTTTAAATAAAATTTTATTATTATTAAAAATTTTAATTAATATAAATTTTACAAAACCAAAAGGGGGCAACCCGGGGGGGGCCTGGGCCCCCCCTTCGCTTCCACCACGGGATCCCTCCGGGGCGGTCCTCCGGCAGGCCCGGGCCCATCTCATTCCTCCGCAGGCCCGTGAGCTCCCAACCGACTCCTGGCCCCCACAGGTCTCCTCCCCCGGGGGTTTTGTTTTTCCGGCCCAAACCCTTGGGGGGCGGGGCGCAAGGGGACGACTAGGTCCTAACCAGGGGCCCCCAAAAAGTCCGATCCGTCTTGGTTTTCCCCCGGACCCCTGGCCTGCCTTCCCTTTTGGCAAATGTTTCAAAGGCAAAAGGGGAAACCCCAAAGGGCCAATGGATGGCCTTTCGTTTCCGGCAAAAAAGTTCAAGGCCAAAGACCCCTTTTTTGCTAGGTGCTCCCAAAATGCTTTGTTATGGGGTTCGGGCCCCTTCCCCATCCCTACTTTTGGTTTTGAAAAGGGTTGGGGGGCCCCCCAAAGGAAAAACCTTTCCTCAACCCGGGGAAATTTTAACAAGGGAAAAAGGCCCCCAAAACCAACTTTCGTCCGGGGAACCCACCCCAGGGTTTTCCCCTATAAAATCCCATAAGGCCGAATTCCCCGGGCCAAATAGGATCCTCCCAAAATAAGGCGGGATTTTTCCAGGGGCCCGAGTTTAAAAAGGCCTTCTTTAAGCCCATTTTTAAAAGGGTTGAAAGGGGACCCCCCCCCCAAAACCCAATTCAGGGAAGGTTTCCCAAAACCCCCAACCACGCATTAAAAACCCCTTTAAAAGGGGTGTTTCAGAAAATCGGCGGTTCCCCTGGCCTCAGTTATGGTTTGCCCAGTAAACGTTCGGGGGGATTGGTTGAAGCCCACGCCAAATCCGAGGCGTTCCAATTCTGAACCTATCCCCTTTCTTCCAGAGAAATGACCCCGGGCCCCTCAGAGGGGGTTGGGAAATTTTTTCCAAAAGAATGGAAGCGGCCCTGTTAATGCGGCCCCAAAATCCAAGTTTCACCCCCCCCCCTTTCCCTTCCAGGAATCCCACCCCCCTGCCGGGGGTTTTCCCAATCCTCATCGGAATCCCCCCACCCAAAAACCCCCTTTTTTGGGGTTAGGGGGGTTCCTTTTCCCTGAGGTTTCCCACCCCATTTTGGAAATCCCACCTAACCTTTGGGGGGGGTTTTTTTTTTTTTTTTTTGGAGGATCCCCCTGGTACAATGTTAAAAATACTCACCCAACGTTCACAAAACCTCAACTTTGATCTAATGATCCTCCATCCGCTGATGGGACCAGTCATCTGTGGAGGGTTTAGGGTTCATTTTCTCGGGGCTTGGTAGGCAGGGCAAAGGGTTTTTTCCCAAAAAATGGCCTTCGACCTCCTCAGCAAGATTCCTGATAAACTTTTTCCTTGCCCCTTCTCTCATGTCCGAGCCCTACGCACCATGGAACGACGCGACTTATTCCCATTCGCCGAGCCTTGCGACACGCTTCAGTGGCCCAAATGTCTCCAGGAGAGGTATTCTCCCCTGTCCTTGGGCGTACCCCCAATGGCTCCTGAGCTGCTTCGAGTGTTACGCGCTTAAAGGGACTCCAAGAGCAACGGATCCGCAGGTTTGCGGTTTCTGAGAATCGTCAGAAAATCCCGTGGCGAACCCACGGCACACTCCTCCTCCCTTGCCCTGCCCAAAGTAAAACACCTAGGGTGCCCACTAGGGACGGGGATTTTTTTGAAGGGACCCGCAGGGTACCCACAAGCAGCCTATGGTCGGTGCCAAAACTCACCCTCCGGGTAAACCCTGCAGTTTTTGGGGGATCCTCCATCGCGTGCTAACAAGAATGTGGTCGACCCCTTTGGCCACTGTACCCGTTCGCTGTACCAAGTCCACGATGCGAGTTGGGCCTGGTACCAGGACCCCGAGATCCTCATTTTTGGGACCTACAAAGCCCCCGGGAAAAGGGAGGCTATTCTCGCTGCTGGGATCACTCCCAGCCAGGGGGGCCCGACGACACTCGTAGCCAGCTGGTCACAGCCGGATACCGCTTTGAAGTCGCCCAGAACAATGCGAAGCCTCCCCGGGGGGAAATCGCCCCTGCCAAGATGCGATTTGGCGTAAACCCCTCTTTCACATCGGTTTTATGTCATCGTAGGAGCAAAAACAGCAAAAAGAGACATAACCAACGCATTTTTCAGCCCTCAATGCCAGATACCTCATCACCGGTGTCACCCTCGCCCCGCAGGCTAAAAGTCACTGGAGATGCTAGGGTTACACCCTGGAGGTGGTGACCATCGCTGCGGCCCGACCATAGTAGGTGTAACCCCCCCACACTGACATGCCGCTACCGGGTTTTTTCTCACCTCTGAGAGGGCAGCCACCTCAACCCCAGCCGCTTCAATTCCCGCAATAGCAGAGGTAACCGCTCACCTCCCGAAAGGCCGGATTTTTCCAAAGGCCCCCTCCCGGAAAGCCCCTGGGGTTTAAAGCCGGGGTGGTCCTCCGGGTACGCCCTCTGCCCCCCCCACCAACAAGCCCCAGAAAAAGGGGGTGGGCAGGCTGTGGGCCCCTATCCCCGGGGGGTTCCCGAGGGTTTTCCCCCCACAAGTTCATGGTTTTTTTGGCCCCTGCCGGGGCCAGGGGGACAGTAACTCTCTTCCAATCCCACCCCGACATTTGCCCCCCCAGCGGGACCCACAGCCCCCCTTTATTTGTGGGTGGGAGGGACAAACCCCTCCCCCCAGTTTTTTCCATTTAAAAGAGACTTTGCCAGAGGGTCATTCGGGGGGGGAGGACTGGCAAGGCCCACCTCCCCGAGCCGCCCCATTACCCCAGGGGGCTGGGGGGCGGAGTTGGTACGAAGCCAGAGCGTGTCCACCGCCGGGGGCCAAAAACCCGTACCTCTGGGGCCTCCTGCTGCTCCGAGATCCCCAAGATTTAGCCTGGGACCGAAAGGTACCCATTTTACCCATGGGGGGCCCCACGGGGAGGCACTGCAAAGTCTTAATGATGGAGGGCTGTGCCTGGCAGGGAGCTTTGCGGAAGCGCTCCCTTTTTCGTGGGCTAGCCAGGGGGGAAATCTGCAAGCGAGAAGGCATGCAAGCACTTAACCTATCTGGGCTACCACACCACCCGTTCACATCCCCAGGGCCGTAAGCACCCCCCATCAATATATAAAAAATATATATATATAATATATATTTTATATATAATATATATATATATATATATATAATAATTCTTTTTTTTTCCCTTCCTCTCTCTCTCTCTCTCTCTTCTTTCTCTCCTTCCTCTCCTCTCTTCTCTCTCTCAATCTATCTTCATTCTTCTATCTATCTAATATCTTCTATCTATCTACTCTTTCACACTCACTCACTCCCTCTCGCTCCTCTTTCACATCTACTTTTTTTTCAATTCCCATAGGAACAAATTAATTACTATGGATTTTTCTTTAACAGAGCATTCAAAACTTTTTTTTTTGGAAAACTGAAAATGAGGTTTTTCTATTCTGAATATATAAAGCTTTTTAAAAATGCCCATTATTATGGATAGAATAAAAAACTGTTTATTAGCCTTAATTTTAAAACGGGATCTGAAGCATTAAACCCTTTTCACCTTGATGTTTTGTAAGGCTGATAATATAATATAATGGAGGTCATCCCCGGGGGAACCATTTTTTTTAGAAGCCCGTTTTTAAAAGATGGTATATGTTAACTCTTTAGTGCAAATCATGTTACCTTGTTTAATTATATCTAGAGTTAAATTTTAAAATAATATATATTAAAAATATATATATATAAATATATATTATTATATATATATGTGTTTTGTGTGTGTGTGTGTGTGTGTGTGTATGTGTTGTGTGTGTGTGGTGTGTGTTTTTTGGTGTGGTTTGTGCGTGTGTGTGGGTTTGGGGGTTTGTGGGTTTTGTGTGTGTGTTGTGTGTATATATTAATATTATATAATTATATATAGATAATATAAAATTATATATATATATATATTATATAAATAATAATATATATATATATAATATATAAAATATCCCAAACACACCACCAAAAAAAACACCACAAAAACACACAGCACAACAACACACCACAAACACACCACCCCACACACACACAACTACACCAAACACACAACACCACACACACACAATATATAATATATATATATATATATAAAATATAATTTTATATATATATATATATTATAATAACTCTAGTATAATTAAACAAGGTAACATGATTATGCACTAAATGGGGTTTAATCATATGACCATCTTTAACGGGCTTCTAAATAAAATGGTTCCCCCCGGTTATGACCTCCGTTTTTTTATTACGCCTCTACAAAAAAATCAAAGGATGAAAAAAGGTTGAAGCATTCAGATCCCGTTAAAATTAATGGCTAATCAAACAGTTCTTTATTCATCCCTAATAAGGGCATTTCAAAAAGCTTTTATATTCTAAATAGAAATACCTCATTATCAGTTTCCAAAAAAATTTTTTTAGAATGCTTGTTTTAAAGAAATACCATAGTAATCAATGTTTTCCCATGGTAAATTTAAAAAATTTGACTTGAAAGAGAGAGCGAGAGGGGGTGAGTGAAATGTGAAAGAGATGATAGATAGATGATATTAGTAGATAGATAGTATGTTTGATAGATTGAGAGAAAAAGGGGAGAGAGAGAGAGAAATAGGAGAAAGAGAGAGAGAGAGAGAGAGAGAGAGAGAGAAAAAAGAAAGTATTATTATATATATATTATATATAAAATATATATATATATATATAATATAATATATTTTAATATTATGGGGGGGTGCTTCACGTCATGGTGATGTGAAGCGATGTGTGGTAGCCTAATAGTGTTAAGTGTTGCATGCCCCTTTTCGCTTTCGATTCCACCCCGGCTACCCATGCGAAAAAAGGGGGCGCTTCCGCATAAGTCTCCCCCGCCAGGTCACAGCCTCCATCATTAAGACTTCTGCAGTGCCTCCCCGTGGGCCCCCCATGGGTAAATGGGTACCTTGCGTCCCGGGTAAATCGTGGGGATCTCGGAGCAGCAGGAGGGGCCCCAAGGTACGGATTTTGGCCCCCCGGCGGGGTGGCACGCCCCCTTTGGGTTCGTACCAATCCTGCCCCCCACCACCCTGGGGGGAATGGGGGGGTCGGGGAGGTGGGGCCCTTTCCAGTCCTCCTCCCCCAGAATGCCCTCTGGCAACGTCTCTTTTAAAAAGGAAATGCTGGGGGGAGGGGTGTTGTCCCCCCCCACCCGCAAGTAAGGGGGGCGTGGGCCCGCTGGGAGGGCAATGGGGTGCAGGATTGGAACGAGAGTTATCGTCCCGCCTGCCCCCGGCAGGGGGCCAACCCACAGAAGTTTGGGGGGAAAACCTCGGGAAAACCCCCCAGGGGGTAGGCGGTCCCACAGCCCCCCGACCCCCCCTTTTTCTGGGGCTGTGTGGGGGGGGGCGGCAGAGGGGGCGTGCACCCGGAGTGACCACCCGAGGCTTAACCTCAGGCGTGCTTTCCGGGTAGGGGCTTGGAACATCCGGTCCTTTTTCGGGAGAGAGCGGTTACCTCTGCATTGCGGGAAAATTTAAGCGACTGGGAGTTTTTAGGTGGGTGCCCCCTCAGGGTGAGAAGACCTGGACGGCAGATCATGTGGGTGTTACACCTACTACTGGTCGGGGCCCCAGCGATGGGCACCCCCTCCAGGGTGTAGCCCTAGCCACTCCAGTCGACTTCACCCCGCGGTATTTCCAGGTGACACCGGTTGATGAGGTATCAGGCATTTAGACAAGCATGCTGTTTGGGTTCATGTCTCTTATTGCTGTATCCTCCCACTGATGACATAAAAACCGATGTGAAAGAGGGGGTTCTACCCAAACTGCATCTGTGGCAGACGATTGCCCCCCGGCGGGCTTCGCATGTTTCTGGGCGATTCAATGCGGTATCCCGGGTGTGACCGAGCGGCTACGGGTGTCTGTCGGCCCCCATGGTCGGGGGCGATCCCCGCAGCGGAAAGCCTCCTTCTCCGGGGCTTTGCTAGGTCCCCAAAAAAGAGGATCTCGGGTCCTGGTACCAGCGCTCCCCAACTCGCACGCTTGGGCTTTGGGACAGCATACGGGGACAGTGGCCAAAGGGGATCGCCACTTTTGTTACACGCGATGGGGGGGTCCCCAGAACTGCAGGGGTTTTCCGGGGTGCTGAGTTCTGTGGGCCCCACCAAGGGTGCTTTTGGCTACCCCGCGGGTCCACTTCAAACCCCCGTCCCTCCAGTGGCCACCCTAAGGTGTTTCACTTGGACAACTAAGGGAGGAGGGTGGCCCGTGGGTTCGCCACGCAGTCTCTGACCGATTCTCAGAAAACCCGCAACCGACGGGTCCAGTTCCTCTGTGGGGGCCTTCAAGCGCTAAAAACTCGAAACAGCTCAGGAGTCCATTGGGTACGCCCAAGGAAAGGCAGAATCCTCTCCCTGGGAAAATTTGAGGCCACTAACGTGTCGCAAGGGTCGGCTGAATGGGAACAAAATCTTGCGTGTTCCTGGGGCGTAGGGCTCGGCACTGATGAGAAGGGACAAGGAACGTTCATCAGGAATTTGCTAGGAGGTCGAAAGGGCCCTTTCTTGGTAAATGACCTTCGCCCTGCCTACCAGCCCCGAGAAAACTGAACCCTAAGCCCCTCACAGATGACGCAGTCCGATCACGGATGGACGGTCACCAGATCAGTTGAGGTTCGTAAAGGGGGCGAGTATTTTTAACAGTTGTACCCGGTGGATCCCCCAACAGTAGCTTGGATGCAAACGATTCTCAGTGCCTGGCCGGACCCACCCCTCAGCGGGAACCCCCTACCCTAACAAGGTTTGGGGGCGATTTTTCCCAAAATTAAGAGTGGGGAAAACTGCAGGCTATGTGATATCCCTGCTGAAATGCTAAAGGCTGGGGGGAACCCCATGGCTCGGGGGTGCTACATCCTGACTGCCCCTTTTTCAGTCTGGTACCATTCCCCTGACCTGCTGAGGGGCGTGGTCATCCCTCTCTGGGAAGGGGAAAAAAGGGGTCGATGGGACTTAGCAACTACCGGGCATTACACTGCTCACTACCGGCAAAGGGTTTTCGCTCACATTTTTTTCTAAAAAGGATCCCCAACCCCCTACTGAGGCACAGAGACCGGAGCAGTCTGGGTTTACTCCTGGCAAATCCCCCAAAAGACCGTATACTACGCTTCGAGTAATTGTGGAAGCCGTCGTGAGTTTGGTCGTGGTTGCTTGCAACCTACTCGCCTCAAAAGGCGTTTGACTCGGGCATGGAATCGCAAAGGAGATCCTGAGGCTCAGGGAATTCCGACACAGATTATTGGGATGATGCAAGCCTCTAATGGTACTGAAAGTGCTGTAAAGTGGGTGGGGGGATGTTTTGAACTTTTTTCCCCCGTAATTCAGGGGTGAGGCAAGCGTTCCTTGACCCACTTTTTAACACTTTTATGGCTGGATAAGAGCAAACTACTGCCCCAAAATCGTGCGGGGCAACACTGCAATTTAAGGTCTCGGGGCCTTTACTTGCCCACGATGTTTTCCCCCATCCTATCTGAGTCCTTGGGGTCATTGTGGCGGTCTTGATGCATTTAGCAATGAGGCGAAGCCCCTAGGCCTAAGGTCTCCTGGACCAAGACCAGATTCAGGACTTTGGGGGCCTGTTAGGGGAACCCATTTTAGTCGTCCATGCTTGCGGGGGCGTTGAAATCACAGAAATTTTAAAATACCTTGGTAGCGTATCCATATCTCTGGGTTGTCAGACCAGGAATCAGTAGACGGATTTGGTCCCCGGGAAAAGGAGCCATGAACTCGATCAAAAGAGCATTTTGGGGATGTCGGTACCTATGCAGAAGGACCAAGTGGTGTCTTCAAGGGCCCTTTATACTTTCCCGTTTTTTTCTCTATGGAACGAAACCCGGACGCTATCCGTGCCTTGGAGTCTCGCCTTGATGCCTTTTGTAACAAGTCCCTTCGCCCGGGTCAGGGGGTACATTTTGGGAGGCCCCGTGTCCAAACCCGGGGGTTACCCGTGAGATGGGGATGGGACCTTTTCTTGCATAATCCGGGATCGCCAACTCAGGCTATTGGCCCACCTGCCCTCCCATGGAGACCCTGCCCACCAGGTTGTCTCTCTGCGGACAACCCTGGGGGAGGAGACCCTTGGGGCTCCTGGAGATCATGGCTTGGGACTCGACGAGACCTGTCGTGAGGAACTAAAGGGCCGTGGTTTCCCCTGGAAGACTCGCCTCGAGGGTCCCCCTGGCTGGAAGCGAAGGGGGATGCGGCCCCTGCCCCCCGTCGGCGTTAGCCCCCTTTATGATATGAGATGATATTATTATATATATAATATATAAAATTTATTATATATATTATTATTATATATTTTATTATATACATAACAACACCACACACACCCACCACACAAAACACAACACACACACACAAACCCCATATTAGCATATATATATATATATTAATATATATATATTTTATATTTATATAATATATTATATTAAAAATATATATATATATTATATGAAAGAGAGAGAGAGAGAGAGAGGGAAGATTTGAGGCAGGACAGAGTAAAACCCCTCTTTTTGCAATTTAAATCCCACGGTTCTTGCAGCGTGCAAATAACGAAAATTTCTATAAAACCCCATTACACCACAATCATTATAAATTTTCAATATTATCATAATCAACATCATCACCATTACCATTAGTACTTCATTATCATAATCTTTTTCATTGTCATTATCGCCATCTTTATTATTTTTGTCATTTATCATTATTGTTACAATTATTATTGTTATTATCAACATTATAATTATCATTGTTGTTATTGTCATTATTGCCATATTTATAATCATTATTATTATCATTAGTATGACTGTTATTATGACTATTATCGTTATTATTATTATTATTGTTGTTGTTATTATTATTATTATTATTATTATATTATTATTATTATTATTATTATTATTATTATTATTATTATTATTATTATTATTATTATCCATATTATTACCCTTATTTTCATTGTTAATATTATTATCATTATCATTGTTATTATTATCAGTATTGCCATTGTCATTATTATTATTATCATTTTTTATTATTATCATTATCATCATCATTATTATTATCATTATTGTCATTATAATAATAACAGCAATAATAATAATAATAATAATAATAATAATAATAATAATAATAATAATAATAATAATGATAATGATAATGATGATAATAATAATAGTAATTATTATTATTATTAATATTAACATTAGTATTATCATCACCATTATTCTCATTATTATTATCATAATCATCATGATTGCTATTATCCTTATTATCATTATTGTTATTATCATTTTTATCATCATCATTATTATTGTTATTATCAT
>NC_051425.1:15362536-15368251 GCF_015228065.2 Penaeus monodon | reverse complement strand
AAAAGAAGGGGGGAAGGAGGGGGGAAGGAGGGAAGAGGAGAGAGACGGGGAGGGTAAGGAAGGGGGAGAGGGAGAGGAGGGGGGAGAGAGAGAGGAGGGGGGGCGAGGGAAAGGAGGAGGAGAGAGAAAGAGAGAGGAGTTGGTGAAAGGAGGAGGGGGGAGGAGGAGGGAGGGAGGGGGAGAGGGAAGTGGGAAGGGAGCACAGAGAGGAAGGAAGGAGGTGAAAGAGGAAAAAGAGGAGGGAAGAGGGTAGTGAGAGGAAGAAGGAAATGAAGGAGAGAGAAAGAATGGAAGGGGAGGAATGAAGGAAGAAGGAGATGGAAGGAAAATGAGGACGGTGAGAGGGGGAGGAGAGAGAGGGGAGAGGAGGAGGAGATAGAGAAGGGGAGGAGGAAGAAGAGATAGAGAAAGGAAGGAGAGGAGATAGAGAAGGGAAGGAGGGATTGGGAAGAGGGGGGGGGGGGAGGACTTTACATCGCAGCTGATTTTTTTTTAGTAGAAGATATATTATGCAAATCATTATTTTGCTTTTTCCTTCTTCATCATCGTAACCTTCCTCTCCTTCTTCAGTTTCATTTCTATCATTTAAATTTTCTTCCTCTTTGTTCCTCTTCTTATTCTACTTAATTTTCTTCTTTATTCTTCGCCTACTCATAGTTTATTTATGCCATTTTCTTTTTTTTTCTCTTTCATCTTATTCATTTATTCGTATTCTTCGCTTTCTTATTTTTCATGTGTTTATCATTCCTTTTTTTCTTTCTCTATCCTTCGCTCTCTCCCTTTCCATCCCTCTCTCTCTGTATCTAATTATTCGTCTCCCCATTTTTATCTCTCAGTGTCTCTTTTTCTCTCTGTTTTCCTTCTTTTTGCCTGCCTCTCTCGCTTTTGCTTCTCTCTTTCTCTCTCCCACCAACGCCTCTCTATTTATTCTCTTTAAATCTCTCTCTTCCGCCCCCCTTCTTTTTACTTTTTTCATTTATTTGCCTTTTCTAACATCTCATATTCCCTTGGTCTACTCTTATTTTCTTCCTATTTGTTTCATTATTTCTTCTCCCTTTCTTCCTCATTCTCCTTCTGTCACCTATTTATCTTCCTTTGTCTCCTCCCTCCGTGCTTCCATAATCCACGTATCTCGTTTACCTGTTTATTACTTTCGTTAATTGGGTTTCTGTAATTTCGCTATACTCTCCTCCGTACTAGGATATTTAATCCTAATTGTCAACTCACCTTCCTTTTTGTTTCTATTTGCATATTCCATACACTTAATTCAATGTTTAAATTACAGTAATAAAGAGGCTATAGAAAAGAATATACATTGTTAGTGTTTATCATACACGAATTTAATCAATAGATAAGGAAATGTTAAAAGTTTTGTAATAAAAAGAAATGTGGTTGAGTTACCAACTAGTGTTAAATATCCCATGATAATTTCAGTTCGTTATACTTTTTTTTCTTTTTTTTCAGCGGAGGAATGTCATTTTAAAGGTTAACTCACTTGTTTTCACAAAGGACGGAAAATTGTCTAACTGTTTTCCATAATGAAGCAGTTTTATATAAATCTTCTTACCGCAATGATGGAATATATTTTTCCTGCTTATTATACTTCCAGGTAGTATGTTTCAGGTCATAATGAAATGTATATTCTGAATGCTTACCGTAATTTAGATGGTTCACGCCTCTGTGAGTTTTATTACTGTTGTGCGTCCTTTCTCTGAAAAGAACGAACTGGCAACTCGCCCTGAACGGTGGGGGACTCCGATTCGACAAATCTTTCTACTTCTCTCTCTATCAATCTAATCAGCTGGCACTCAATACTCATGTTTACATATGTTTGGTATTTAGTAAAATTCATAAACGTTATTATTTTATTTTTACCCTTTTTCACCACTTACTTATCTATTGTTTTTTCATAAGATAATCGGAATGCTCCTGAGTCCGGGGTGAGTTGCCAGATTTTCTTTTTTCACCTTTTTCTAAGATTCCACGGAGTATAAGTCGTTTCAGATTTCCATTTTCACCAAAAAATGGAGTAACGTTATCTCTCCTTATGATATCTAAGCATTTTTATGGGTCCGTCGTAGCAAAAGATGAAGTATATTACAAAAGGGAGCTAGAATTCAGCAGGTTTACGTCCCTAAATTCATAAAAAAGATATATATCCCAACTGCTTTCCGTACATCAACAGGTTTACGAATTGAGTACATTTTGACTGATTATTGTACGTTAGAATTTTCCCAAACTTCTTATACTTATTCATTATATATACTATAACTACTAACGGTTATTTCATCAGGTTCAGCTTTTTTTCGAATGGAGTATATTCTAACTGCTTTTTCTTCTGCTATTTTCAAGCAGTTTCACATCTCACGCATAACAGAATACAGTCTAACTATTTCCCATGTGAAAGCAGATTCATGATATACTACTAATGAATATCAACGGCTTATTAATTTTCATCAATTGTGCATCACCGCTTTTAAGAAAAAGTAGTCTCTCTCTGTCTGTTTCTATTTTTTTTTTATTTTCCTTTCATCCTTTCTGTATCTGTTTATTCATTTGTTTGTTTAAGCAGGGTCAACACGTAAGGGAATCTACCTGCTTATTTCCCCTCTCGTATTTCTGCTTAAATCTTTCAGGTCGGTTTCCCTTGCATGTTGATGTTTTTTCATGAGCAACCAAGTCTAATTAACTATGCAGATTCAATCCTTCCTGCTTATCATTTGCGTTGTCATCTCACTGCTTTCCTGCTTTTCACAACCTCATATTTTTTCTGCTCGTTATAATCAGCCATTAAAAAAATAATAATTTAATTTTATCTTATTAATTCATTAATTTAATGATTAATTATTAATAACGTTTTATTTATCAATCCCATGCAAATGTTATCATGTATGCGTTTCATAACTAATATCTTATCTACCTGCTTATTACATCACATATTTCCTTCACCTGCTTTTCTCGCTATTAGCTCCCTGCTGACTATGCCTACGTTTATTTTACCCTGCCCTGCTTTTCCTAACCAAATGATGCCTCCTCTTGTCTGCTTAATGGAATCAAAGTACATTCCCTGCTTTCCTGTTCAAAAAGATAGTAATAAAATCTCCTCTATCTGCTTATTGACTTCACACACGCTCTCCCTGCTTCCTAGACGCCCCCTTAAACCTGCTTATTAAAGTCACACACGCCCTTCCTGCTTCCCTGCTTACCATTCCCACGCCCACCCTCCCTGCTTTTACTGCTAACGAAGGCTCTCATATTCGCTATCTGTCTGCTACGTTAACTCCAGTACGCATGACTCATACCTTTTATGCCTGTTTTTTATTGTCTTAATTTTTTTTTCTTTTTTTTTGTGTTCGTCTTCGTTGGAAGGGATGGAGGAGGGGGAGGGGGAAGGGGGGAAAGAGGAAGGAGGAAGGTGGAGGAGGAAAGGGGGGAGGAGGAGGTGGGGAGGGGAAGAGGAAAAGGGGTAAAGGGAAGGTAGAGAAGGGGAAGAGGGGAAGGGGGAAGGGAGGAAGAAGGAGGGGAAGAGGAAAGGTAAGAGGAAGAGGAAAGGGAGGAAGACGAAAGGAAGAAGGTGGGGAAGGAGGAAGGTGGGGAGGGGGAGGGGAAGGGGAAAGTAGGGGGAATGGGGGGAGGAGGAAAGAGTAAGGTGGAGAGGGGGAAGAGGAAAGGGGGAAGGGGGAGGGAGTGGGAAAATCTATCAGGTGTATTGTTGGAAGGGAAGGAGGAGGGGGGAGGGGGGAGGGGAAAGGGGGAGGGGAAAAAAGGGGAGGGGAAGGTAGAGAAGAAAAGAGGGGAGGGAGTGAAGGTATAGAGGGGGATGAGGAAGGGGAAGGGGGTGAGGAGGAAGGTGGGGAAGGGCAGAAGGGAAAGTGGGGAGGAGAGGAAAGGGGAAGGAAGAGGAGGAAGGAGGGAAGGTGGGGAGGGGGAAGAGGAAAGGAGGGAAGGGGGAGGAGGGGAGATAATCCGACCGGGTGTGCTGTTAGTATCATCTGCTGCAGGAGGAGAACGAGGGGAGGGGGAGGGGGGGTGATGAGGGGGTGGACGAAGGAAGAGAGAGGATAGGAAGGAAGGGGTGAAACGGGATGAAGGAGGAAGGGAATAAAAAGGAGAGGGGGAGGGAGGAAGGGATAGAGGAGGAAAGAAGGAGAGAGAGAGAGAAGAGAGAGAGAGAGAGGGCGAGAGAGGGAGGGGAGAGAATCCGAGATGGAGGGAGAAGTCAAGAGGAGGATGATGGAGAGGAGCTGAACGAGGAGAGAGAGGAGGGGTCGGAGGGAGACGAATCTGAGAGGGAGGTGAAGAGAAAGAGGAGAGAGAGGGGGAGATGGAGAGGAGAGAAGGGAAGGAGACAGAGAAAGACGAGAGAAGAGTTGAGGAGAGAAGTGAGTGGAACGAGGGAGAGCCGGATGGAGGAGAGCGAGTAGAAGAAGGATTGAGGAGAGAGATCAGGAGAGGGCGGAGAGAGAAAGATGTAGATCCGAGAGAGGAGAGGAGGAGCGTGAGAGAGTCTTGAGATTGTAGAGGGGGAGAGCGGAGATGGTGAGCGAGGGACGGGAGGAGACGATGGGAGGATTCGGGAGAGAGAGAGCGGAGGGAGCGAAAGAGAGAGAGAGAAGAAGAGAGAGAGAGAGAGAGAGGAGAGAGACGAGAGAAGCGAGAGGAAGAGCGGAGAGAGAAGAGTGAGAGAGAGAGAGGAGAGAGAGAGAGAGAGATGAGAGAGGAGAGAGAGAGAGAGAGAGAGGCAAGCAGACAGACAGACAGACTGACAAAGAGACAGAGGTTGTAGTAGTAGCAGTAGAAAAAGAGAAAGAGGGAGATGAGATAAAAATAGGGAAAAAAGATGATGCAGACGAAGAGGAAGAGATAATAATAATAAGAAAGAAGAAGAAGAAGAAGAAGAAGAAGAAGAGGAAGACGAAGAAGAAGAAAGAAGAAGATGAAAAAGATGAAGAGAGAAGAAGAAGACGAAGAAGAGGAAGAAATAATGATAATAAATAATTATAATAAGAAAGATGAAGAAAAAGAAGAAGGAGAAGAAGATGAAGACGAAGAAGGGGAAGAAATAATAACAATAAAAAAAGAAGAAAAAGAAAAGAAAAAGAGGAAGGAGATGAAAGAAAGAAAGAAAGAAAGAAAGAAAGGAGAAGAAGAAGAAGAAGAAGGAGAAGAAGAAAGAAAGAAAGAAAGGAGAAGAAGAAGAAGAAGAAGAAGAAAGAAAGAAAGAAAGGAGAAGCTGAATAAAGAAGGAGAAAGGAGAAGAAGCAGAGAAAGAGGAGGAGCACGAGGGAGCCAAGAGCCCTGCTGGTCTCCTCTGGTCACGTGATTAAGGGTCTGGCGCTTGTTGCTTATTATTATTACTGTTTTCTGTCTCCGTCTGTCTGTCTGTTTGTTTGTGCGTGTGTGTGTGTGTGCTTGTCTCTGTTTGTGTTTGTCTGTTCGTCTGTCTGTCTCCTTGTTTCTGTTTGTCCGTCTGCCTGTCTTTCTTTGTCTTTATTTCTCTGTTTATCTGCCTGTCTTACTGTCCGTCTCCTTCTGTCTGTCTGCCTGTTTGTCTTATGTTTATCTGTCTGACTGTCTATGTGTATCTGTCTCTCTGTTTAAGTCTGTCTGTCTGTCTGTCTGTTTTTGTCTGTCTGTCTGTCTGTCTGTCTGTCTGTCTCTCTCTCTCTCTTCTCTCTCTCTCTCTTTCTCTCTCCCTCTCTTCCTCCCTCCCTC
>NC_051425.1:15330036-15335036 GCF_015228065.2 Penaeus monodon | reverse complement strand
ACCGTCATCATCATCATCCTTATCATCGTCACAATCCTCCTCCTTATCATCATAATCATCACCACACCATCACTGTTATCATCACCGTCATCATTACCATCACCATCCTCCTCTTCATTATCACCATCATCATCATCATCATCACCATCATCATTATCATCACCATCCTCCCCTTCATCATCATCCTAATCACCACCATCACCATCATCATCACCACCAACATCCTCCTCCTCCTCCTCCTCCTCTCCCTCATTATCATCATCAATAACCTTATGATTCCAATTTTCCTTCGTTCTCATTACCTCATTCCCCAAATCGAAAAAAAAATACATTAGTGGGAAAAAGAAAAAGAAATGAAACGACAGAGAAGTAAATAAATGATGATAACGAAATGATAATTATAATGACGATGGTGGGAATGATGGTTGAAGATAATGGAGATGATAATGATAATAATAGTGTTAATAATAATAATGATGATGACGATGGTGGTGGTGATGATGGGAACGATAAAGATAATGATAATAATAATTATTTTAATAGTAATAGTAATAGTAATAATAATAATAATAATAATAATAATAATAATCATAATGACAATAATAATAATAATAATAATTATGACAATAATAATAATAATAAAATAATGATAAATGTTGATGTTGCCGACGACAATAATACAACTAATCGATAATAAGAATAACAATTCCTATAAAAAAAAATCTGGTAATCACAAAAATGTTAAAATGAGTAAGAGAGTTAAAGTTAAAGTTAAAGTTTGGTTTGGATTCCATTTGATACAATGGATATTCTTGGTGTGACATACTGTCTGCTTGATTTTGCTCACGTGTGTCAGCTGGTGCTGACTCGGCGGAACTGAGTCCTTGCCCGCCGTGGTGCCCAGCCACAGCAGTAACCTCCGGGCGACAGTTGCAACTTCTCGCGCCTGGGCGGGGGGCGAACCGCCGCCCCCTCGGATGTGTGGCCGACTCGTTACCTCTGTAGTAGCCCCGGGGGCGAGAGAGAGGGGAGAAGAGAGAGAGGGAGAGAAGAGAGAGAGAGAGAGAGAGGATAGATAGACTGAGTAGGGGAGAGAGAGAGAGAGAGAGAGAGAGAGAGAGAGAGAGAGAGAGAGAGAGAAGAGAGAGAGAGAGGTATGACGAGAGAGAGAGAGAGAGAGAGATAAACACTTTTAATATCAAAAGCCTTACACATCGAAAATTGTTTCCCCAAAGAAGAAGGATCGTGACGGAGAGATGACGAAGTTTTTAAAAAGGCCCCAAAAATTACCCTTTTTATATCCCAGGGGGCAGCAGTAAATTTTAAAAACGGGGTTATTCGAGCCCGAGAAAAAAAAGAGGGGGGGGGGAAAGGGGGGGGCCACCCCAGGGGCTCGTGGGCCAACTTTTTTTTTTCCGTCGATTTGGTGGTTTAAATTTTCCGCCTTGTTGCCCTAAAGGGGGGTTTTCGTTTTTTTTCCTTTTTTTTTGAATTAAATTTGGGCGTTTTTTTTTTAATTTCCCCTTTTTGGGCCCTTCCCCTCTCAGTCCGGCTAAATTTCCTGGGGCCCCTCCCCCTCTCTCTATCCCCTTTTTTTTTTGTCTCCCTTCTTTTCTTTTTTTTCCTTTTAGTCATCTTTCGTCTTTTTCTCTCTCTCTCCCTTCTAGCCTTCTCTCTGTTCTGTTGTTTTTTTATTCTCATAAAAAAAACTTCTCTTTGTTTTTTTTTTCCCCCACCCCCCCGGAAAGAGACAACCCCGAACCCCCACCTCTCCCCCCCTTTCCCCCCTTCCCCCCTTTCCTTTTTCTTTTTCCCCCCCCTCCTCCCCCTTCCCAAAACCCCTCCCCCCCCAATTCCCCCTCTCTCCTTTCTTTTTTTTCCCCCTCCCCTCATCCCCACCCCTCTCCCCCTCTCTCTCTCTTTTCTCTCCCCCTCTCTCCCTTTTTCTTTTTTCTTTTTTCCCTCTCTCTCTGCTTTCCTTCTTAATCCCCTTGTTTCTCTCTGCCCCTTCTTCTTCTCTCCCCTTATCAAAAATCTTCCTCTCTCTTTCCCTCCTCGTCTTCTCTCTCCTCTTCTCTCTTTTCCCCTTCCTCTCTCACCCCTGGCCTCTTCTCCCCCTCCCCTCTTTGAAAGGTGCAGCATATACTTTGAATACCAATGGACCACGTGGTTTGTTTACCCCCCCGGTGGCCCCCCAAGTCCCAGATAGGAACCATTCACTCAGCGAGGGCGTAGATGACGATCTTTTTTGACCTCGTTTGACCCGTCAGTTCGTGTCCAACGCGCGGCGTGGTAAGGTCGGCCTTGCCCTCCCCCTCCGGGCAGGTTGACCTGACACATGACCCCGCGCTTTTACTCGTCTCGTGTGTTCCCATACTGTGTGTCAACTCTTAATAATAAAGAGTCACTCGTTTAACAACTATAACTAGCCTCTGTTCACCATTGTGCTAAGGATCATAGCCTTTTACACTCTCTCTATCTGTCTTATTTCTGTCTCTCTATCTATCTGTCGTCTTCCCCCCCCCCCTCTCTCTCTGTCTCTCACCCCCTCTCTCTCTTTATCAGTCGTCTTATCTCTCTCCCTCTGTCTGTCTGTCTCTCTCTCTCTCTCTCTCTCTCTCTCTCTCTCTCTCTCTCTCTCTCTCTCTCTCTCTCTCTCTCTCTCTCTCCTTCCCTCCCTCCCTCCATCCGTCCCTCTCCCTTTCCCTCTCTATGTCTCTCTTTGACTCTCTCTAGTCTTTATATCTTCTCATCCAGTTTTCTCACTTTTCTCAGAGTCTCTGCACCAGCCTAATTCAACCCCCCAAAAAACTTCTCAGCAGAGCAAACCATATGATTAATTATGTTTAGCTAACCGAAACTTAATCCTTACCGGCAGCGAGAGAGAAAAAAGAAAATACAACTTTCTTTGGATAAACTTGTATTGACTCGAAACTTGGACTCAACATGAAGAAATCATTAATGCCCCGGGTCTTGTTGTAAGGAACTGTAGTCCTCCAGGAGTTTAAAGCTAATAACAAAGAGCGTTTCTGACAAAAAAAAGCTATTCCAACTCTTATGCTTATTTTCCGCAGAGAAGTAAATATATATATATATTTTTTTTAACGAGAAAATATGATTAACAAGAAGCAATGGCAATTATTTTTCATACAGAATAAAAGTCTCCGGAAGTGACACTGAGCAATGTATTTCTTTGTTTTTCAATTGTGTGTGTGTGTGTGTGTGTGTTTGTATGCATGTGCTTATGTGTACGTTAGTAAGTATGTTAATATGTCAATGCAAGTATGTTTGCATAAATATGTGTGAGTGTGTGTGTTTATGTGTGTATATTTGTGTGTGTGTGTGTGTGTTTATGTGTGTATATTTGTGTGTGTGTGTGTTTATGTGTGTATATTTGTGTATGTGTGTGTGTGTGTGTGAGTGTTTATGTGAGTATATGTTTTGTGTGTGTGTTTGTATGCATGTGTTTATGTGTGCGTTAGTATGTATGTTAGCATGTCAGTGTAAGTGTGTTTTCATGAGTATGTGTATGTATGTGTTCGTACGTGTTCTTACTTAGTTGTTGGAAAATATAAGAGAGAAAACTGGTTTAAAAAATACCCATGTGATATGTTCTGATCACCATGAAACTTTTTAAATTGACATATGGTCTTGGAAGCACACACTGCATTTCCTCCAAGGGTGTCCCAGTTACCAACACAGTTCTTTCATGAGAAAAAATCAACATCTTTACATATTTCATCTGCTGTTTTAAGTTGCAGCTTTGCAATAAAACCTCATGTGCCTCTGAAAATGAAAACTGAAAATTCTTCCTTGTTTAAAGTCATTGTTTGTGGGAAACATTTCTACCTGATAATTATGTAACCCTGTTTTTTTCTCTCTCTCGGTCTCTCTGATTATATTGTTTTGTCTTTCTAACTTTCTGTCTGTCTGTCTGTCTGCCATTGTCTCCCCCCCCCTCTCTCTTCTCCTCTCTATTTCCGCCCCTCTCTCTTTTTCCTTTTTTTTCTCCCTCCCTTCCTCTCTCCCCTTCACGCCCCTCTCTCTATCTCTCTCCTCCCCGCCCTTTCTCTTTCTCTCTTTTTCTTATTCCCTCTCTCCCCTAAAACCATATTTATGTCCATCACTTATTTGGACATTCTACTTTTATAGTTAAACTGATAGTTATATTACTCCCCTCTTTGTAAAGAAATATTTCCAACAAGTCAAGAGTAAAGTTGTGACCAATTATTGTTCATGCAAATTTTCATGGAGTAAAGGGAAGTTTTTGAAAATAGTCTGTTTATGTTGTAACAATGTAAACAATAAAATACAATGACGCATGGACAAAGTTGTTTTGGATTGTACTAGGCATCATTACAACTTTCTGTTTCCAAATGCTAGTATTTTGAGTAACTTTTTTTTCTTCTCTTTGAAATGGGTAATATATTTTCTCCTTTTCTGAGTCTCTGTCTGTCTGTCTGTCTCACTCGCTCGGTGTCTCCCCTCCTCGCTCTCTCTCTCTCTCTCTCTCTCTCTCTCTCTCTCTCTCTCTCTCTCTCTCTCTCTCTCTCTCTCTCTTCCTTTCTTTCTTTCTTACTCAGTCATTCTCTCTCTCTCTCTCTACTAGGCATCATTACAACTTTCTGTTTCCAAATGCTAGTATTTTGAGTAACTTTTTTTCTTCTCTTTGAAATGGGTAATATATTTTCTCCTTTTCTGCGTCTCTGTCTGTCTGTCTGTCTCACTCGCTCGGTGTCTCCCCTCCTCGCTCTCTCTCTCTCTCTCTCTCTCTCTCTCTCTCTCTCTCTCTCTCTCTCTCCTCTCTCTCTTCTTCTCTCTCTCCTCTTCTCTTCTTTCTTTTCTACTTTCTCTCATTCTCTCTCTCTCTCTCTTTCTCTCTTACCCCCCCCCCTCTCTCTATCACTCCTTCACTCACTCTCTCTTTCTTTCTCTCTCTCGCCTTCGCTCCTCCATTCGCCTATCCCTTGCCTTGTCTCATCCCTCGCCACCTGTCCTTT
>NC_051425.1:15320811-15323311 GCF_015228065.2 Penaeus monodon | reverse complement strand
GCCTTGCCTCACCCCTGAATTAACAGGGAAGAAGTTCGACATACCCCCACCACACTTTACAGCACTTTCAGTACCAGTATAGAGGCTTGCTATCAGGCCAATAATCTGTGTCGGAATTCCCCTGAGCCTCAGGATCTCCCATAGCGATTCCCGATGCACCGAGTCAAACGCCTTCTTGAGGTCGATGTAGGCTGCAAGCAACCCACGACCAAACTCACGACGGCGTTCCACAATTACTCGAAGCGCTAGTATACGGTCTATTGTGGACTTGCCAGGAGTAAATCCAGACTGCTCCGGTCTCTGGTGCCTCAGTAGGTGGTTGCGGATCCGTTTCAGAAGAATGTGAGCGAGAACCTTGCCTGGTATGCTGAGCAGTGTGATGCACGGTAGTTGCTACAGTCCCATCGATCCCCTTTCCCCTTCCAGAGAGGGATGACCACGCCCCTCAGCAGGTCAGGGGGAATGGTACCAGACTGCCAAATGGCAGTCAGGACTGTATGCAGGCCCCGAGCTATAGGTTCACCCCCAGCCTTTAGCAGTTCAGCAGGGATATCACATATGCCTGCAGCTTTCCCACTCTTCAGCTTGGAAATCGCCAGCCTAACCTCTGTTAGGGTAGGAGGTTCCTCGCTGATGGGTGGGTCCGGCACAGGCACTGAGACATCGCTTGCATCCAAGCTAACTGTTGGAGGATCCACCTGGTACAACTGTTCAAAATACTCAGCCCAACGTTCACGAACCCCAACATGATCTGAGATGATCCGTCCATCCACTGATCGGACTGCAGTCATCTGTGAGGAGGGCTTAGGGTTCAGTTTTCTCAGGGCTTGGTAGGCAGGGCGAAGGTCATTTACCAAGAAATGGCCTTCGACCTCCTCAGCAAGATTCCTGATGAACTGTTCCTTGTCCCCTCTCAGCAGTGTCCGAGCCCTACGCACCATGGAACGACGCAAGACTTGATTCCCATTCAGCCCAGCCCTTTCGACACGCTTCAGTGGCCTCTAATGTCTCCAGGGAGATGGTATTCTGCCTTGTCCTTGGGCGTACGCCAATGGACTCCTGAGCTGCTTCGAGTGTTACGCGCTTGAAGGACTCCCACAGAGCAACTGGATCCGTCAGGTTGCTGGTTTCTGAGAATCGGTCAGAGACTGCCGTGGCAAACCCACGGGCACACTCCTCCTCCCTTAGTCTGTCCAAGTGAAACACCTTAGGGTGGCCACTGGAGGGACGGGGAGTTTTGAAGTGGACCCGCAGGGTAGCCACAAGCAGCCTATGGTCGGTGCCACAGAACTCAGTACTCCGGTAAACCCTGCAGTTCTGGAGGATCCTCCATCGCGTGCTGACAAGAATGTGGTCGATCTCCTTGGCCACTGTACCCGTATCGCTGTACCAAGTCCAGCGATGCGAGTTGGAGCGCTGGTACCAGGAGCCAGAGATCCTCATTTTCTGGGACCTAGCAAAGTCCCGGAGAAGGAGGCTATTCTCGCTGCTGGGATCAGCTCCCGAGCCATGGGGGCCGACAGACATCTCGTAGCCAGCTCGGTCACAGCCGGATACCGCATTGAAGTCGCCCAGAACAATGCGAATGTCTCGCCGGGGGCAATCGTCTGCCACAGATGTGAGTTTGGCGTAGAACGCCTCTTTCACATCGGTTTTATGTACATCGGTAGGAGCGTATACAGCAATAAGAGACATGAAGCCAAAGCATGCTTCAGTCTCAATGCCATGATACGCTCATCAAACCCGGGGTCACCTCGACTACCGCAGGCTGAAGTCGACTGGAGATGGCTATGGCTACACCCTGGAGGTGGTGACCATCGCTGCGGCCCGACCAGTAGTAGGTGTAACCACCCACACTGATCGTGCCGCTACCAGGTCTTCTCACCTCTGAGAGGGCAGCCACCTCAACTCCCAGTCGCTTCAATTCCCCCGATAGCAGAGGTAACCGCTCATCCTGCCGCAAGGACCGGATGTTCCAAGCGCCTACCCGGAAAGCACGCCTGAGGTTAAGCCTCGGGTGGTCACTCCGGGTGCACGCCACCTCTGCCGCCCCCACCAACACAGCCCCAGATAAAGGGGGTCGGCAGGCTGTGGGACTGCCGACACACACACACACACACACACATATATATATATATATATATATATATATATATATATATATATATATATATATATATATATATATATATATATATATATATATTTATATGTCTGTGTGTGCGTGTGTGTGTATGTGTGTGTGTGTGTGTGTGTGTGTGTGTATTATATATATATATATATATATATATATATATATTATATATATATATATATATATATATATATATATGTGTGTGTGTGTGTGTGTGTGTTTGTGTGCGTGTGTGTGTGTGGTGTGTGTGTATGTGTGTGTGTGTTGGGGTGTGTGTGTATGTGTGTGTGTGTATGTGTTTTGTGTGGTGTGTTTGTGTGTGTGAGTGTTGTATATATGTATACATGATATGTATGTATGTTATTG